>NW_026697888.1:0-65729 GCF_030435755.1 Ochotona princeps | reverse complement strand
GAAACTCAGTTTTCACACTCTATGCTCAGTGCCCTTTGAGTGCATTTTCTAGGAATGAACCTGGTAGAGCATCCCACATAAACGAATGCTCCACATGCGGGTTTCACATGCCACCAACTCCACATTCACAGGCAACATCAGTGCCACAGCCGTTTTCAGATAGCCCTCAATGCAAAGGCTCTAGACGCAAATATTGGTGTGAGAGCTAATTCAATCAAGGAAACACTGCATGTTGGTGAAGGGCATATTGAAGAAGGATCAGCCGAGTGGTTCTTGTGGGAGAACAACTCCATTTGGCTCACTAACTTCACACACCATCAGGCTTCCAAGCAGCTCTCAAGGAAACTCAGTTTTCACACTCTATGCTTAGTGCTCTATGTGTGCCTAGGACTGAAATGAAGCTTGGTCAGCATCCCACACAAACGAATGCTCCACATGCGGGTTTCACATGCCACAAACTCCACATTCTCAGGCAACTTCAGCGCCACAGCCGTTTTCAGATAGCCCTCAATGCAAAGGCTCTAGACGCAAATATTGGTGTGAGAGCTAATTCAATCAAGGAAACACTGCATGTTGGTGAAGGGCATATTGAAGAAGGATCAGCCGAGTGGTTCTTGTGGGAGAACAACTCCATTTGGCTCACTAACTTCACACACCATCAGGCTTCCAAGCAGCTCTCAAGGAAACTCAGTTTTCACACTCTATGCTTAGTGCTCTATGTGTGCCTAGGACTGAAATGAAGCTTGGTCAGCATCCCACACAAACGAATGCTCCACATGCGGGTTTCACATGCCACCAACTCCACATTCTCAGGCAACTTCAGCGCCACAGCCGTTTTTCAGATAGCCCTGAATGCAAAGGCTCTAGACGCAAATATTGGTGTGAGAGCTAATTCAATCAAGGAAACACTGCATGTTGGTGAAGGGCATATTGAAGAAGGATCAGCCAAGTGGTTCTTGTGGGAGAACAACTCCATTTGGCTCACTAACTTCACACACCATCAGGCTTCCAAGCAGCTCTCAAGGAAACTCAGTTTTCACACTCTATGCTCAGTCCCCTTTGAGTGCATTTTCTAGGAATGAACCTGGTAGAGCATCCCACACAAACGAATGCTCCACATGCGGGTTTCACATGCCACCAACTCCACATTCACAGGCAACTTCAGCGCCACAGCCGTTTTCAGATAGCCCTCAATGCAAAGGCTCTAGACGCAAATATTGGTGTGAGAGCTAATTCAATCAAGGAAACACTGCATGTTGGTGAAGGGCATATTGAAGAAGGATCAGCAGAGTGGTTCTTGTGGGAGAACAACTCCATTTGGCTCACTAACTTCACACACCATCAGGCTTCCAAGCAGCTCTCAAGGAAACTCAGTTTTCACACTCTATGCTTAGTGCTCTATGTGTGCCTAGGACTGAAATGAAGCTTGGTCAGCATCCCACACAAACGAATGCTCCACATGCGGGTTTCACATGCCACAAACTCCACATTCTCAGGCAACTTCAGCGCCACAGCCGTTTTCAGATACCCCTCAATGCAAAGGCTCTAGACGCAAATATTGGTGTGAGAGCTAATTCAATCAAGGAAACACTGCATGTTGGTGAAGGGCATATTGAAGAAGGATCAGCCGAGTGGTTCTTGGGGGAGAACAACTCCATTTGGCTCACTAACTTCACACACCATCAGGCTTCCAAGCAGCTCTCAAGGAAACTCAGTTTTCACACTCTATGCTTAGTGCTCTCTGTGTGCCTAGGACTGAAATGAAGCTTGGTCAGCATCCCACACAAACGAATGCTCCACATGCGGGTTTCACATGCCACCAACTCCACATTCTCAGGCAACTTCAGCGCCACAGCCGTTTTTCAGATAGCCCTGAATGCAAAGGCTCTAGACGCAAATATTGGTGTGAGAGCTAATTCAATCAAGGAAACACTGCATGTTGGTGAAGGGCATATTGAAGAAGGATCAGCCAAGTGGTTCTTGTGGGAGAACAACTCCATTTGGCTCACTAACTTCACACACCATCAGGCTTCAAAGCAGCTCTCAAGGAAACTCAGTTTTCACACTCTATGCTCAGTCCCGTTTGAGTGCATTTTCTAGGAATGAACCTGGTAGAGCATCCCACACAAACGAATGCTCCACATGCGGGTTTCACATGCCACCAACTCCACATTCACAGGCAACTTCAGCGCCACAGCCGTTTTCAGATAGCCCTCAATGCAAAGGCTCTAGACGCAAATATTGGTGTGAGAGCTAATTCAATCAAGGAAACACTGCATGTTGGTGAAGGGCATATTGAAGAAGGATCAGCCGAGTGGTTCTTGTGGGAGAACAACTCCATTTGGCTCACTAACTTCACACACCATTAGGCTTCCAATAAGCTCTCAAGGAAACTCAGTTTTCACACTCTATGCTTAGTGCCCTTTCTATGGCTAGGACTGAAATGAACCTGGTAGAGCATCCCACACAAACGAATGCTCCACATGCGGGTTTCACATGCCACCAACTCCACATTCATAGGCAACTTCAGCGCCACAGCCGTTTTCAGATAGCCCTCAATGCAAAGGCTCTAGACGCAAATATTGGTGTGAGAGCTAATTCAATCAAGGAAACACTGCATGTTGGTGAAGGGCATATTGAAGAAGGATCAGCCGAGTGGTTCTTGGGGGAGAACAACTCCATTTGGCTCACTACACACACCATCAGACTTCCAAGCAGCTCTCAAGGAAACTCAGTTTTCACACTCTATGCTTAGTGCCCTTTGTGTGCCTAGGACTGAAATGAAGCTTGGTCAGCATCCCACACAAACGAATGCTCCACATGCGGGTTTCACATGCCACCAACTCCACATTCATAGGCAACTTCAGCGCCACAGCCGTTTTCAGATAGCCCTCAATGCAAAGGCTCTAGACGCAAATATTGGTGTGAGAGCTAATTCAATCAAGGAAACACTGCATGTTGGTGAAGGGCATATTGAAGAAGGATCAGCCGAGTGGTTCTTGTGGGAGAACAACTCCATTTGGCTCACTAACTTCACACACCATCAGGCTTCCAAGCAGCTCTCAAGGAAACTCAGTTTTCACACTCTATGCTTAGTGCCCTTTGAGTGCATTATCTAGGAATGAACCTGGTAGAGCATCCCACACAAACGAATGTTCCACATGCGGGTTTCACATGCCACCAACTCCACATTCAAAGGCAACTTCAGAGCCACAGCCGTTTTCAGATAGCCCTCAATGCAAAGGCTCTAGACGCAAATATTGGTGTGAGAGCTAATTCAATCAAGGAAACACTGCATGTTGGCGAAGGGCATATTGAAGAAGGATCAGCCGAGTAGTTCTTGTGGGAGAACAACTCCATTTGGCTCACTAACTTCACACACCATCAGGCTTCCAAGCAGCTCTCAAGGAAACTCAGTTTTCACACTCTATGTTTAGTGCCCTTTGAATGCATTATCTAGGAATGAACCTGGTAGAGCATCCCACACAAACGAATGTTCCACATGCGGGATTCACATGCCACCAACTCCACATTCACAGGCAACTTCAGCGCCACAGCCGTTTTCAGATAGCCCTCAATGCAAAGGCTCTAGACGCAAATATTGGTGTGAGAGCTAATTCAATCAAGGAAACACTGCATGTTGGTGAAGGGCATATTGAAGAAGGATCAGCCGAGTGGTTCTTGTGGGAGAACAACTCCATTTGGCTCACTAACTTCACACACCATCAGGCTTCCAAGCAGCTCTCAAGGAAACTCAGTTTTCACACTCTATGCTTAGTGCCCTTTGAGTGCATTATCTAGGAATGAACCTGGTAGAGCATCCCACACAAACGAATGTTCCACATGCGGGTTTCACATGCCACCAACTCAACATTCACAGGCAACTTCAGCGCCACAGCCGTTTTCAGATAGCCCTCAATGCAAAGGCTCTAGACGCAAATATTGGTGTGAGAGCTAATTCAATCAAGGAAAAAACTGCATGTTGGTGAAGGGCATATTGAAGAAGGATCAGCCGAGTGGTTCTTGTGGGAGAACAACTCCATTTGGCTCACTACACACACCATCAGGCTTCCAAGCAGCTCTCAAGGAAACTCAGGTTTCACACTCTATGCTTAGTGCCCTTTCTATGGCTAGGACTGAAATGAAGCTTCGTCAGCATCCCACACAAACGAATGCTCCACATGCGGGTTTCACATGCCACCAACTCCACATTCACAGGCAACTTCAGCGCCACAGCCGTTTTCAGATAGCCCTCAATGCAAAGGCTCTAGACGCAAATATTGGTGTGAGAGCTAATTCAATCAAGGAAACACTGCATGTTGGTGAAGGGCATATTGAAGAAGGATCAGCCGAGTAGTTCTTGTGGGAGAACAACTCCATTTGGCTCACTAACTTCACACACCATCAGGCTTCCAAGCAGCTCTCAAGGAAACTCAGTTTTCACACTCTATGCTTAGTGCCCTTTCTATGGCTAGGACTGAAATGAACCTGGTAGAGCATCCCACACAAACGAATGCTCCACATGCGGGTTTCACATGCCACCAACTCCACATTCTCAGGCAACTTCAGCGCCACAGCCGTTTTCAGATAGCCCTCAATGCAAAGGCTCTAGACGCAAATATTGGTGTGAGAGCTAATTCAATCAAGGAAACACTGCATGTTGGTGAAGGGCATATTGAAGAAGGATCAGCCAAGTGGTTCTTGGGGGAGAACAACTCCATTTGGCTCACTAACTTCACACACCATCAGGCTTCCAAGCAGCTCTCACGGAAACTCAGTTTTCACACTCTATGCTCAGTGCCCTTTGAGTGCATTATCTAGGAATGAACCTGGTAGAGCATCCCACACAAACGAATGCTCCACATGCGGGTTTCACATGCCACCAACTCCACATTCACAGGCAACTTCAGCGCCACAGCCGTTTTCAGATAGCCCTCAATGCAAAGGCTCTAGACGCAAATATTGGTGTGAGAGCTAATTCAATCAAGGAAACACTGCATGTTGGTGAAGGGCATATTGAAGACGGATCAGCCGAGTGGTTCTTGTGGAGAACAACTCCATTTGGCTCACTAACTTCACACACCATCAGGCTTCCAAGCAGCTCTCAAGGAAACTCAGTTTTCACACTCTATGCTTAGTGCCCTTTGAGTGCATTATCTAGGAATGAACCTGGTAGAGCATCCCACACAAACGAATGTTCCACATGCGGGTTTCACATGCCACCAACTCCACATTCACAGGCAACTTCAGCGCCACAGCCGTTTTCAGATAGCCCTCAATGCAAAGGCTCTAGACGCAAATATTGGTGTGAGAGCTAATTCAATCAAGGAAACTCTGCATGTTGGTGAAGGGCATATTGAAGAAGGATCAGCCGAGTGGTTCTTGTGGGAGAACAACTCCATTTGGCTCACTAACTTCACACACCATCAGGCTTCCAAGCAGCTCTCAAGGAAACTCAGGTTTCACACTCTATGCTTAGTGACCTTTCTATGGCTAGGACTGAAATGAAGCTTGGTCAGCATCCCACACAAACGAATGCTCCACATGCGGGTTTCACATGCCACCAACTCCACATTCACAGGCAACTTCAGCGCCACAGCCGTTTTCAGATAGCCCTCAATGCAAAGGCTCTAGACGCAAATATTGGTGTGAGAGCTAATTCAATCAAGGAAACACTGCATGTTGGTGAAGGGCATATTGAAGAAGGATCAGCTGAGTAGTTCTTGTGGCAGAACAACTCCATTTGGCTCACTAACTTCACACACAATCAGGCTTCCAAGCAGCTCTCAAGGAAACTCAGTTTTCACACTCTATGCTTAGTGCCCTTTGAGTGCATTATCTAGGAATGAACCTGGTAGAGCATCCCACACAAACGAATGCTCCACATGCGGGTTTCACATGCCACCAACTCCACATTCACAGGCAACTTCAGCGCCACAGCCGTTTTAAGATAGCCCTCAATGCAAAGGCTCTAGACGCAAATATTGGTGTGAGAGCTAATTCAATCAAGGAAACACTGCATGTTGGTGAAGGGCATATTTAAGAAGAATCAGCCGAGTGGTTCTTGTGGGAGAACAACTCCATTTGGCTCACTAACTTCACACACCATCAGGCTTCCAAGCAGCTCTCAAGGAAACTCAGTTTTCACACTCTATGCTTAGTGCCCTTTGAGTGCATTATCTAGGAATGAACCTGGTAGAGCATCCCACACAAACGAATGCTCCACATGCGGGTTTCACATGCCACCAACTCCACATTCACAGGCAACATCAGCGCCACA
Source organism: Ochotona princeps (assembly GCF_030435755.1). Taxonomy (NCBI): domain Eukaryota; kingdom Metazoa; phylum Chordata; class Mammalia; order Lagomorpha; family Ochotonidae; genus Ochotona; species Ochotona princeps. Next base: position 59,449 of record NW_026697888.1, on the reverse strand, counting down.
GCCGTTTACAGATAGCCCTCAATGCAAAGGCTCTAGACGCAAATATTGGTGTGAGAGCTAATTCAATCAAGGAAACACTGCATGTTGGTGAAGGGCATATTGAAGAAGGATCAGCGAAGTGGTTCTTGGGGGAGAACAACTCCATTTGGCTCACTACACACACCATCAGGCTTCCAAGCAGCTCTCAAGGAAACTCAGTTTTCACACTCTATGCTTAGTGCCCTTTCTATGGCTAGGACTGAAATGAAGCTTCGTCAGCATCCCACACAAACGAATGCTCCACATGCGGGTTTCACATGCCACCAACTCCACATTCACAGGCAACTTCAGCGCCACAGCCGTTTTCAGATAGCCCTCAATGCAAAGGCTCTAGACGCAAATATTGGTGTGAGAGCTAATTCAATCAAGGAAACACTGCATGTTGGTGAAGGGCATATTGAAGAAGGATCAGCCGAGTGGTTCTTGTGGGAGAACAACTCCATTTGGCTCACTAACTTCACACACCATCAGGCTTCCAAGCAGCTCTCAAGGAAACTCAGTTTTCACACTCTATGCTTAGTGCTCTATGTGTGCATAGGACTGAAATGAAGCTTGGTCAGCATCCCACACAAACGAATGCTCCACATGCGGGTTTCACATGCCACCAACTCCACATTCACAGGCAACTTCAGCGCCACAGCCGTTTTCAGATAGCCCTCAATGCAAAGGCTCTAGACGCAAATATTGGTGTGAGAGCTAATTCAATCAAGGAAACACTGCATGTTGGTGAAGGGCATATTGAAGAAGAATCAGCCGAGTGGTTCTTGTGGGAGAACAACTCCATTTGGCTCACTAACTTCACACACCATCAGGCTTCCAAGCAGCTCTCAAGGAAACTCAGTTTTCACACTCTATGCTTAGTGCCCTTTGAGTGCATTATCTAGGAATGAACCTGGTAGAGCATCCCACACAAACAAATGCTCCACATGCGGGTTTCACATGCCACCAACTCCACATTCACAGGCAACTTCAGCGCCACAGCCGTTTTTCAGATAGCCCTCAATGCAAAGGCTCTAGACGCAAATATTGGTGTGAGAGCTAATTCAATCAAGGAAACACTGCATGTTGGTGAAGAGCATATTGAAGAAGGATCAGCCGAGTGGTTCTTGTGGGAGAACAACTCCATTTGGCTCACTAACTTCACACACCATCAGGCTTCCAAGCAGCTCTCAAGGAAACTCAGTTTTCACACTCTATGTTTAGTGCCCTTTGAATGCATTATCTAGGAATGAACCTGGTAGAGCATCCCACACAAACGAATGTTCCACATGCGGGTTTCACATGCCACCAACTCCACATTCACAGGCAACTTCAGCGCCACAGCCGTTTTCAGAAAGCCCTCAATGCAAAGGCTCTAGACGCAAATATTGGTGTGAGAACTAATTCAATCAAGGAAACACTGCATGTTGGTGAAGGGCATATTGAAGACGGATCAGCCGAGTGGTTCTTGTGGGAGAACAACTCCATTTGGCTCACTAACTTCACACACCATCAGGCTTCCAAGCAGCTCTCAAGGAAACTCAGTTTTCACACTCTATGCTTAGTGCCCTTTGAGTGCATTATCTAGGAATGAACCTGGTAGAGCATCCCACACAAACGAATGCTCCACATGCGGGTTTCACATGCCACCAACTCCACATTCACAGGCAACTTCAGCGCCACAGCCGTTTTCAGATAGCCCTCAATGCAAAGGCTCTAGACGCAAATATTGGTGTGAGAGCTAATTCAATCAAGGAAACACTGCATGTTGGTGAAGGGCATATTGAAGAAGGATCAGCCGAGTGGTTCTTGTGGGAGAACAACTCCATTTGGCTCACTAACTTCACACACCATCAGGCTTCCAAGCAGCTCTCAAGGAAACTCAGTTTTCACACTCTATGCTTAGTGCCCTTTCTATGGCTAGGACTGAAATGAACCTGGTAGAGCATCCCACACAAACGAATGCTCCACATGCGGGTTTCACATGCCACCAACTCCACATTCACAGGCAACTTCAGCGCCACAGCCGTTTTCAGATAGCCCTCAATGCAAAGGCTCTAGACGCAAATATTGGTGTGAGAGCTAATTCAATCAAGGAAACACTGCATGTTGGTGAAGGGCATATTGAAGAAGGATCAGCCAAGTGGTTCTTGTGGGAGAACAACTCCATTTGGCTCACTAACTTCACACATCATCAGGCTTCCAAGCAGCTCTCAAGGAAACTCAGTTTTCACACTCTATGCTTAGTGCCCTTTTAGTGCCTAGGACTGAAATGAAGCTTGGAGAGCATCCCACACAAACGAATGCTCCACATGCGGTTTCACATGCCACTAACTCCACATTCACAGGCAACTTCAGCGCCACAGCCGTTTTCAGATAGCCCTCAATGCAAAGGCTCTAGACGCAAATATTGGTGTGAGAGCTAATTCAATCAAGGAAACACTGCATGTTGGTGAAGGGCATATTAAAGAAGGATCAGCCGAGTGGTTCTTGTGGGAAAACAACTCCATTTGGCTCACTAACTTCACACACCATCAGGCTTCCAAGCAGCTCTCAAGGAAACTCAGTTTTCACACTCTATGCTTAGTGCCCTTTGAGTGCATTATCTAGGAATGAACCTGGTAGAGCATCCCACACAAACGAATGCTCCACATGCGGGTTTCACATGCCACCAACTCCACATTCACAGGCAACTTCAGCGCCACAGCCGTTTTCAGATAGCCCTCAATGCAAAGGCTCTAGACGCAAATATTGGTGTGAGAGCTAATTCAATCAAGGAAACACTGCATGTTGGTGAAGGGCATATTGAAGAAGAATCAGCCTAGTGGTTCTTGTGGGAGAACAACTCCATTTGGCTCACTAACTTCACACACCATCAGGCTTCCAAGCAGCTCTCAAGGAAACTCAGTTTTCACACTCTATGCTTAGTGCCCTTTGTATGGCTAGGACTGAAATGAACCTGGTAGAGCATCCCACACAAACGAATGCTCCACATGCGGGTTTCACATGCCACCAACTCCACATTCTCAGGCAACTTCAGCGCCACAGCCTTTTTCAGATAGCCCTCAATGCAAAGGCTCTAGATGCAAATATTGGTGTGAGAGCTAATTCAATCAAGGAAACACTGCATGTTGGTGAAGGGCATATTGAAGAAGGATCAGCCGAGTGGTTCTTGTGGGAGAACAACTCCATTTGGCTCACTAACTTCACACATCATCAGGCTTCCAAGCAGCTCTCAAGGAAACTCAGTTTTCACACTCTATGCTTAGTGCCCTTTGAGTGCATTATCTAGGAATGAACCTGGTAGAGCATCCCACACAAACGAATGCTCCACATGCGGGTTTCACATGCCACCAACTCCACATTCAAAGGCAACTTCAGAGCCACAGCCGTTTTCAGATAGCCCTCAATGCAAAGGCTCTAGACGCAAATATTGGTGTGAGAGCTAATTCAATCAAGGAAACACTGCATGTTGGTGAAGGGCATATTGAAGAAGGATCAGCCGAGTGGTTCTTGGGGGAGAACAACTCCATTTGGCTCACTACACACACCATCAGGCTTCCAAGCAGCTCTCAAGGAAACTCAGTTTTCACACTCTATGCTTAGTGCCCTTTGAGTGCCTAGGACTGAAATGAAGCTTGGTCAGCATCCCACACAAACGAATGCTCCACATGCGGGTTTCACATGCCACCAACTCCACATTCACAGGCAACTTCAGCGCCACAGCCGTTTTCAGATAGCCCTCAATGCAAAGGCTCTAGACGCAAATATTGGTGTGAGAGCTAATTCAATCAAGGAAACACTGCATGTTGGTGAAGGGCATATTGAAGAAGGATCAGCCGAGTAGTTCTTGTGGGAGAACAACTCCATTTGGCTCACTAACTTCACACACCATCAGGCTTCCAAGCAGCTCTCAAGGAAACTCAGTTTTCACACTCTATGTTTAGTGCCCTTTGAATGCATTATCTAGGAATGAACCTGGTAGAGCATCCCACACAAACGAATGTTCCACATGCGGGTTTCACATGCCACCAACTCCACATTCACAGGCAACTTCAGCGCCACAGCCGTTTTCAGATAGCCCTCAATGCAAAGGCTCTAGACGCAAATATTGGTGTGAGAGCTAATTCAATCAAGGAAACACTGCATGTTGGTGAAGGGCATATTGAAGAAGGATCAGCCGAGTGGTTCTTGTGGGAGAACAACTCCATTTGGCTCACTAACTTCACACACCATCAGGCTTCCAAGCAGCTCTCAAGGAAACTCAGTTTTCACACTCTATGCTTAGTGCCCTTTGAGTGCATTATCTAGGAATGAACCTGGTAGAGCATCCCACACAAACGAATGTTCCACATGCGGGTTTCACATGCCACCAACTCCACATTCAAAGGCAACTTCAGAGCCACAGCCGTTTTCAGATAGCCCTCAATGCAAAGGCTCTAGACGCAAATATTGGTGTGAGAGCTAATTCAATCAAGGAAACACTGCATGTTGGTGAAGGGCATATTGAAGAAGGATCAGCCGAGTGGTTCTTGTGGGAGAACAACTCCATTTGGCACACTACACACACCATCAGGCTTCCAAGCAGCTCTCAAGGAAACTCAGTTTTCACACTCTATGCTTAGTGCCCTTTCTATGGCCAGGACTGAAATGAAGCTTGGTCAGCATCCCACACAAACGAATGCTCCACATGCGGGTTTCACATGCCACCAACTCCACATTCACAGGCAACTTCAGCGCCACAGCCGTTTTCAGATAGCCCTCAATGCAAAGGCTCTAGACGCAAATATTGGTGTGAGAGCTAATTCAATCAAGGAAACACTGCATGTTGGTGAAGGGCATATTGAAGAAGGATCAGCCGAGTGGTTCTTGTGGGAGAACAACTCCATTTGGCTCACTAACTTCACACACCATCAGGCTTCCAAGCAGCTCTCAAGGAAACTCAGTTTTCACACTCCATGCTTAGTGCCCTTTGAGTGCATTATCTAGGAATGAACCTGGTAGAGCATCCCACACAAACGAATGCTCCACATGCGGGTTTCACATGCCACCAACTCCACATTCACAGGCAACTTCAGCGCCACAGCCGTTTTCAGATAGCCCTCAATGCAAAGGCTCTAGACGCAAATATTGGTGTGAGAGCTAATTCAATCAAGGAAACACTGCATGTTGGTGAAGGGCATATTGACGAAGAATCAGCCGAGTGGTTCTTGTGGGAGAACAACTCCATTTGACTCACTAACTTCACACACCATCAGGCTTCCAAGCAGCTCTCAAGGAAACTCAGTTTTCACACTCTATGCTTAGTGCCCTTTCTATGGCTAGGACTGAAATGAACCTGGTAGAGCATCCCACACAAACGAATGCTCCACATGCGGGTTTCACATGCCACCAACTCCACATTCACAGGCAACTTCAGCGCCACAGCCGTTTTCAGATAGCCCTCAATGCAAAGGCTCTAGACGCAAATATTGGTGTGAGAGCTAATTCAATCAAGGAAACACTGCATGTTGGTGAAGGGCATATTGAAGAAGGATCAGCGAAGTGGTTCTTGTGGGAGAACAACTCCATTTGGCTAACTAACTTCACACACCATCAGGCTTCCAAGCAGCTCTCAAGGAAACTCAGTTTTCACACTCTATGCTTAGTGCCCTTTGAGTACCTAGGACTGAAATGAAGCTTGGAGAGCATCCCACACAAACGAATGCTCCACATGCGGTTTCACATGCCACCAACTCCACATTCACAGGCAACTTCAGCGCCACAGCCGTTTTCAGATAGCCCTCAATGCAAAGGCTCTAGACGCAAATATTGGTGTGAGAGCTAATTCAATCAAGGAAACACTGCATGTTGGTGAAGGGCATATTGAAGAAGGATCAGCCGAGTGGTTCTTGTGGGAAAACAACTCCATTTGGCTCACTAACTTCACACACCATCAGGCTTCCAAGCAGCTCTCAAGGAAACTCAGTTTTCACACTCTATGCTTAGTGCCCTTTGAGTGCATTATCTAGGAATGAACCTGGTAGAGCATCCCACACAAACGAATGCTCCACATGCGGGTTTCACATGCCACCAACTCCACATTCACAGGCAACTTCAGCGCCACAGCCGTTTTCAGATAGCCCTCAATGCAAAGGCTCTAGATGCAAATATTGGTGTGAGAGCTAATTCAATCAAGGAAACACTGCATGTTGGTGAAGGGCATATTGAAGAAGGATCAGCCGAGTAGTTCTTGTGGGAGAACAACTCCATTTGGCTCACTAACTTCACACACCATCAGGCTTCGAAGAAGCTCTCAAGGAAACTCAGTTTTCACACTCTATGCTTAGTGCTCTATGTGTGCCTAGGACTGAAATGAAGCTTGGTCAGCATCCCACACAAACGAATGCTCCACATGCGGGTTTCACATGCCACCAACTCCACATTCACAGGCAACTTCAGCGCCACAGCCGTTTTCAGATAGCCCTCAATGCAAAGGCTCTAGACGCAAATATTGGTGTGAGAGCTAATTCAATCAAGGAAACACTGCATGTTGGTGAAGGGCATATTGAAGAAGGATCAGCCGAGTGGTTCTTGTGGGAGAACAACTCCATTTGGCTCACTAACTTCACACACCATCAGGCTTCCAAGCAGCTCTCAAGGAAACTCAGTTTTCACACTCTATGCTTAGTGCTCTATGTGTGCCTAGGACTGAAATGAAGCTTGGTCAGCATCCCACACAAACGAATGCTCCACATGCGGGTTTCACATGCCACCAACTCCACATTCACAGGCAACTTCAGCGCCACAGCCGTTTTCAGATAGCCCTCAATGCAAAGGCTCTAGACGCAAATATTGGTGTGAGAGCTAATTCAATCAAGGAAACACTGCATGTTGGTGAAGGGCATATTGAAGAAGGATCAGCGAAGTGGTTCTTGTGGGAGAACAACTCCATTTGGCTCACTAACTTCACACATCATCAGGCTTCCAAGCACCTCTCAAGGAAACTCAGTTTTCACACTCTATGCTTAGTGCCCTTTGAGTGCCTAGGACTGAAATGAAGCTTGGAGAGCATCCCACACAAACGAATGCTCCACATGCGGGTTTCACATGCCACCAACTCCACATTCACAGGCAACTTCAGCGCCACAGCCGTTTTCAGATAGCCCTCAATGCAAAGGCTCTAGACGCAAATATTGGTGTGAGAGCTAATTCAATCAAGGAAACACTACATGTTGGTGAAGGGCATATTGAAGAAGGATCAGCCGAGTGGTTCTTGTGGGAGAACAACTCCATTTGGCTCACTAACTTCACACACCATCAGGCTTCCAAGCAGCTCTCAAGGAAACTCAGTTTTCACACTCTATGTTTAGTGCCCTTTGAAAGCATTATCTAGGAATGAACCTGGTAGAGCATCCCACACAAACGAATGCTCCACATGCGGTTTCACATGCCACCAACTCCGCATGTTGGTGAAGGGCATATTGAAGAAGGATCAGCCGAGTGGTTCTTGTGGGAGAACAACTCCATTTGGCTCACTAACTTCACACACCATCAGGCTTCCAAGCAGCTCTCAAGGAAACTCAGTTTTCACACTCTATGCTTAGTGCTCTATGTGTGCATAGGACTGAAATGAAGCTTGGTCAGCATCCCACACAAACGAATGCTCCACATGCGGGTTTCACATGCCACCAACTCCACATTCACAGGCAACTTCAGCGCCACAGCCGTTTTCAGATAGCCCTCAATGCAAAGGCTCTAGACGCAAATATTGGTGTGAGAGCTAATTCAATCAAGGAAACACTGCATGTTGGTGAAGAGCATATTGAAGAAGGATCAGCCGAGTGGTTCTTGTGGGAGAACAACTCCATTTGGCTCACTAACTTCACACACCATCAGGCTTCCAAGCAGCTCTCAAGGAAACTCAGTTTTCACACTCTATGTTTAGTGCCCTTTGAATGCATTATCTAGGAATGAACCTGGTAGAGCATTCCACACAAACGAATGTTCCACATGCGGGTTTCACATGCCACCAACTCCACATTCACAGGCAACTTCAGCGCCACAGCCGTTTTCAGAAAGCCCTCAATGCAAAGGCTCTAGACGCAAATATTGGTGAGAGAACTAATTCAATCAAGGAAACACTGCATGTTGGTGAAGGGCATATTGAAGAAGGATCAGCCGAGTGGTTCTTGTGGGAGAACAACTCCATTTGGCTCACTAAACACACCATCAGGCTTCCAAGCAGCTCTCAAGGAAACTCAGTTTTCACACTCTATGCTTAGTGCCCTTTGAGTGCATTATCTAGGAATGAACCTGGTAGAGCATCCCACACAAACGAATGCTCCACATGCGGGTTTCACATGCCACCAACTCCACATTCAAAGGCAACTTCAGAGCCACAGCCGTTTTCAGATAGCCCTCAATGCAAAGGCTCTAGACGCAAATATTGGTGTGAGAGCTAATTCAATCAAGGAAACACTGCATGTTGGTGAAGGGCATATTGAAGAAGGATCAGCGAAGTGGTTCTTGTGGGAGAACAACTCCATTTGGCTCACTACACACACCATCAGGCTTCCAAGCAGCTCTCAAGGAAACTCAGTTTTCACACTCTATGCTTAGTGCCCTTTCTATGGCTAGGACTGAAATGAAGCTTCGTCAGCATCCCACACAAACGAATGCTCCACATGCGGGTTTCACATGCCACCAACTCCACATTCACAGGCAACTTCAGCGCCACAGCCGTTTTCAGATAGCCCTCAATGCAAAGGCTCTAGACGCAAATATTGGTGTGAGAGCTAATTCAATCAAGGAAACACTGCATGTTGGTGAAGGGCATATTGAAGAAGGATCAGCCGAGTGGTTCTTGTGGGAGAACAACTCCATTTGGCTCACTAACTTCACACACCATCAGGCTTCCAAGCAGCTCTCAAGGAAACTCAGTTTTCACACTCTATGCTTAGTGCTCTATGTGTGCATAGGACTGAAATGAAGCTTGGTCAGCATCCCACACAAACGAATGCTCCACATGCGGGTTTCACATGCCACCAACTCCACATTCACAGGCAACTTCAGCGCCACAGCCGTTTTCAGATAGCCCTCAATGCAAAGGCTCTAGACGCAAATATTGGTGTGAGAGCTAATTCAATCAAGGAAGCACTGCATGTTGGTGAAGGGCATATTGAAGAAGAATCAGCCGAGTGGTTCTTGTGGGAGAACAACTCCATTTGGCTCACTAACTTCACACACCATCAGGCTTCCAAGCAGCTCTCAAGGAAACTCAGTTTTCACACTCTATGCTTAGTGCCCTTTGAGTGCATTATCTAGGAATGAACCTGGTAGAGCATCCCACACAAACAAATGCTCCACATGCGGGTTTCACATGCCACCAACTCCACATTCACAGGCAACTTCAGCGCCACAGCCGTTTTTCAGATAGCCCTCAATGCAAAGGCTCTAGACGCAAATATTGGTGTGAGAGCTAATTCAATCAAGGAAACACTGCATGTTGGTGAAGAGCATATTGAAGAAGGATCAGCCGAGTGGTTCTTGTGGGAGAACAACTCCATTTGGCTCACTAACTTCACACACCATCAGGCTTCCAAGCAGCTCTCAAGGAAACTCAGTTTTCACACTCTATGTTTAGTGCCCTTTGAATGCATTTTCTAGGAATGAACCTGGTAGAGCATCCCACACAAACGAATGTTCCACATGCGGGTTTCACATGCCACCAACTCCACATTCACAGGCAACTTCAGCGCCACAGCCATTTTCAGAAAGCCCTCAATGCAAAGGCTCTAGACGCAAATATTGGTGTGAGAACTAATTCAATCAAGGAAACACTGCATGTTGGTGAAGGGCATATTGAAGACGGATCAGCCGAGTGGTTCTTGTGGGAGAACAACTCCATTTGGCTCACTAAACACACCATCAGGCTTCCAAGCAGCTCTCAAGGAAACTCAGTTTTCACACTCTATGCTTAGTGCCCTTTGAGTGCATTATCTAGGAATGAACCTGGTAGAGCATCCCACACAAACGAATGCTCCACATGCGGGTTTCACATGCCACCAACTCCACATTCAAAGGCAACTTCAGAGCCACAGCCGTTTTCAGATAGCCCTCAATGCAAAGGCTCTAGACGCAAATATTGGTGTGAGAGCTAATTCAATCAAGGAAACACTGCATGTTGGTGAAGGGCATATTGAAGAAGGATCAGCGAAGTGGTTCTTGTGGGAGAACAACTCCAATTGGCTCACTACACACACCATCAGGCTTCCAAGCAGCTCTCAAGGAAACTCAGTTTTCACACTCTATGCTTAGTGCCCTTTGAGTGCCTAGGATTGAAATGAAGCTTGGTCAGCATCCCACACAAACGAATGCTCCACATGCGGGTTTCACATGCCACCAACTCCACATTCACAGGCAACTTCAGCGCCACAGCCGTTTTCAGATAGCCCTCAATGCAAAGGCTCTAGACGCAAATATTGGTGTGAGAGCTAATTCAATCAAGGAAACACTGCATGTTGGTGAAGGGCATATTGAAGAAGGATCAGCCGAGTACTTCTTGTGGGAGAACAACTCCATTTGGCTCACTAACTTCACACACCATCAGGCTTCCAAGCAGCTCTCAAGGAAACTCAGTTTTCACACTCTATGCTTAGTGCCCTCTGAGTGCCTAGGACTGAAATGAAGCTTGGTCAGCATCCCACACAAACGAATGCTCCACATGCGGGTTTCACATGCCACCAACTCCACATTCACAGGCAACTTCAGCGCCACAGCCGTTTTCAGATAGCCCTCAATGCAAAGGCTCTAGACGCAAATATTGGTGTGAGAGCTAATTCAATCAAGGAAACACTGCATGTTGGTGAAGGGCATATTGAAGAAGGATCAGCCAAGTGGTTCTTGTGGGAGAACAACTCCATTTGGCTCACTAACTTCACACATCATCAGGCTTCCAAGCAGCTCTCAAGGAAACTCAGTTTTCACACTCTATGCTTAGTGCCCTTTGAGTGCCTAGGACTGAAATGAAGCTTGGAGAGCATCCCACACAAACGAATGCTCCACATGCGGTTTCACATGCCACTAACTCCACATTCACAGGCAACTTCAGCGCCACAGCCGTTTTCAGATAGCCCTCAATGCAAAGGCTCTAGACGCAAATATTGGTGTGAGAGCTAATTCAATCAAGGAAACACTGCATGTTGGTGAAGGGCATATTAAAGAAGGATCAGCCGAGTGGTTCTTGTGGGAAAACAACTCCATTTGGCTCACTAACTTCACACACCATCAGGCTTCCAAGCAGCTCTCAAGGAAACTCAGTTTTCACACTCTATGCTTAGTGCCCTTTGAGTGCATTATCTAGGAATGAACCTGGTAGAGCATCCCACACAAACGAATGCTCCACATGCGGGTTTCACATGCCACCAACTCCACATTCACAGGCAACTTCAGCGCCACAGCCGTTTTCAGATAGCCCTCAATGCAAAGGCTCTAGACGCAAATATTGGTGTGAGAGCTAATTCAATCAAGGAAACACTGCATGTTGGTGAAGGGCATATTGAAGAAGAATCAGCCTAGTGGTTCTTGTGGGAGAACAACTCCATTTGGCTCACTAACTTCACACACCATCAGGCTTCCAAGCAGCTCTCAAGGAAACTCAGTTTTCACACTCTATGCTTAGTGCCCTTTCTATGGCTAGGACTGAAATGAACCTGGTAGAGCATCCCACACAAACGAATGCTCCACATGCGGGTTTCACATGCCACCAACTCCACATTCACAGGCAACTTCAGCGCCACAGCCGTTTTCAGATAGCCCTCAATGCAAAGGCTCTAGACGCAAATATTGGTGTGAGAGCTAATTCAATCAAGGAAACACTGCATGTTGGTGAAGGGCATATTGAAGAAGGATCAGCCAAGTGGTTCTTGTGGGAGAACAACTCCATTTGGCTCACTAACTTCACACATCATCAGGCTTCCAAGCAGCTCTCAAGGAAACTCAGTTTTCACACTCTATGCTTAGTGCCCTTTTAGTGCCTAGGACTGAAATGAAGCTTGGAGAGCATCCCACACAAACGAATGCTCCACATGCGGTTTCACATGCCACTAACTCCAGATTCACAGGCAACTTCAGCGCCACAGCCGTTTTCAGATAGCCCTCAATGCAAAGGCTCTAGACGCAAATATTGGTGTGAGAGCTAATTCAATCAAGGAAACACTGCATGTTGGTGAAGGGCATATTAAAGAAGGATCAGCCGAGTGGTTCTTGTGGGAGAACAACTCCATTTGGCTCACTAACTTCACACACCATCAGGCTTCCAAGCAGCTCTCAAGGAAACTCAGTTTTCACACTCTATGCTTAGTGCCCTTTGAGTGCATTATCTAGGAATGAACCTGGTAGAGCATCCCACACAAACGAATGCTCCACATGCGGGTTTCACATGCCACCAACTCCACATTCACAGGCAACTTCAGCGCCACAGCCGTTTTCAGATAGCCCTCAATGCAAAGGCTCTAGACGCAAATATTGGTGTGAGAGCTAATTCAATCAAGGAAACACTGCATGTTGGTGAAGGGCATATTGAAGAAGAATCAGCCTAGTGGTTCTTGTGGGAGAACAACTCCATTTGGCTCACTAACTTCACACACCATCAGGCTTCCAAGCAGCTCTCAAGGAAACTCAGTTTTCACACTCTATGCTTAGTGCCCTTTGTATGGCTAGGACTGAAATGAACCTGGTAGAGCATCCCACACAAACGAATGCTCCACATGCGGGTTTCACATGCCACCAACTCCACATTCACAGGCAACTTCAGCGCCACAGCCGTTTTCAGATAGCCCTCAATGCAAAGGCTCTAGATGCAAATATTGGTGTGAGAGCTAATTCAATCAAGGAAACACTGCATGTTGGTGAAGGGCATATTGAAGAAGGATCAGCCGAGTGGTTCTTGTGGGAGAACAACTCCATTTGGCTCACTAACTTCACACATCATCAGGCTTCCAAGCAGCTCTCAAGGAAACTCAGTTTTCACACTCTATGCTTAGTGCCCTTTGAGTGCATTATCTAGGAATGAACCTGGTAGAGCATCCCACACAAACGAATGCTCCACATGCGGGTTTCACATGCCACCAACTCCACATTCAAAGGCAACTTCAGAGCCACAGCCGTTTTCAGATAGCCCTCAATGCAAAGGCTCTAGACGCAAATATTGGTGTGAGAGCTAATTCAATCAAGGAAACACTGCATGTTGGTGAAGGGCATATTGAAGAAGGATCAGCCGAGTGGTTCTTGGGGGAGAACAACTCCATTTGGCTCACTACACACACCATCAGGCTTCCAAGCAGCTCTCAAGGAAACTCAGTTTTCACACTCTATGCTTAGTGCCCTTTGAGTGCCTAGGACTGAAATGAAGCTTGGTCAGCATCCCACACAAACGAATGCTCCACATGCGGGTTTCACATGCCACCAACTCCACATTCACAGGCAACTTCAGCGCCACAGCCGTTTTCAGATAGCCCTCAATGCAAAGGCTCTAGACGCAAATATTGGTGTGAGAGCTAATTCAATCAAGGAAACACTGCATGTTGGTGAAGGGCATATTGAAGAAGGATCAGCCGAGTGGTTCTTGTGGGAGAACAACTCCATTTGGCTCACTAACTTCACACACCATCAGGCTTCCAAGCAGCTCTCAAGGAAACTCAGTTTTCACACTCTATGTTTAGTGCCCTTTGAATGCATTATCTAGGAATGAACCTGGTAGAGCATCCCACACAAACGAATGTTCCACATGCGGGTTTCACATGCCACCAACTCCACATTCACAGGCAACTTCAGCGCCACAGCCGTTTTCAGATAGCCCTCAATGCAAAGGCTCTAGACGCAAATATTGGTGTGAGAGCTAATTCAATCAAGGAAACACTGCATGTTGGTGAAGGGCATATTGAAGAAGGATCAGCCGAGTGGTTCTTGTGGGAGAACAACTCCATTTGGCTCACTAACTTCACACACCATCAGGCTTCCAAGCAGCTCTCAAGGAAACTCAGTTTTCACACTCTATGCTTAGTGCCCTTTGAGTGCATTATCTAGGAAAGAACCTGGTAGAGCATCCCACACAAACGAATGTTCCACATGCGGGTTTCACATGCCACCAACTCCACATTCAAAGGCAACTTCAGAGCCACAGCCGTTTTCAGATAGCCCTCAATGCAAAGGCTCTAGACGCAAATATTGGTGTGAGAGCTAATTCAATCAAGGAAACACTGCATGTTGGTGAAGGGCATATTGAAGAAGGATCAGCCGAGTGGTTCTTGTGGGAGAACAACTCCATTTGGCTCACTACACACACCATCAGGCTTCCAAGCAGCTCTCAAGGAAACTCAGTTTTCACACTCTATGCTTAGTGCCCTTTCTATGGCCAGGACTGAAATGAAGCTTGGTCAGCATCCCACACAAACGAATGCTCCACCTGCGGGTTTCACATGCCACCAACTCCACATTCACAGGCAACTTCAGCGCCACAGCCGTTTTCAGATAGCCCTCAATGCAAAGGCTCTAGACGCAAATATTGGTGTGAGAGCTAATTCAATCAAGGAAACACTGCATGTTGGTGAAGGGCATATTGAAGAAGGATCAGCCGAGTGGTTCTTGTGGGAGAACAACTCCATTTGGCTCACTAACTTCACACACCATCAGGCTTCCAAGCAGCTCTCAAGGAAACTCAGTTTTCACACTCTATGCTTAGTGCCCTTTGAGTGCATTATCTAGGAATGAACCTGGTAGAGCATCCCACACAAACGAATGCTCCACATGCGGGTTTCACATGCCACCAACTCCACATTCACAGGCAACTTCAGCGCCACAGCCGTTTTCAGATAGCCCTCAATGCAAAGGCTCTAGACGCAAATATTGGTGTGAGAGCTAATTCAATCAAGGAAACACTGCATGTTGGTGAAGGGCATATTGAAGAAGAATCAGCCAAGTGGTTCTTGTGGGAGAACAACTCCATTTGACTCACTAACTTCACACACCATCAGGCTTCCAAGCAGCTCTCAAGGAAACTCAGTTTTCACACTCTATGCTTAGTGCCCTTTCTATGGCTAGGACTGAAATGAACCTGGTAGAGCATCCCACACAAACGAATGCTCCACATGCGGGTTTCACATGCCACCAACTCCACATTCACAGGCAACTTCAGCGCCACAGCCGTTTTCAGATAGCCCTCAATGCAAAGGCTCTAGACGCAAATATTGGTGTGAGAGCTAATTCAATCAAGGAAACACTGCATGTTGGTGAAGGGCATATTGAAGAAGGATCAGCCAAGTGGTTCTTGTGGGAGAACAACTCCATTTGGCTCACTAACTTCACACATCATCAGGCTTCCAAGCAGCTCTCAAGGAAACTCAGTTTTCACACTCTATGCTTAGTGCCCTTTGTATGGCTAGGACTGAAATGAACCTGGTAGAGCATCCCACACAAACGAATGCTCCACATGCGGGTTTCACATGCCACCAACTCCACATTCAAAGGCAACTTCAGCGCCACAGCCGTTTTCAGATAGCCCTCAATGTAAAGGCTCTAGATGCAAATATTGGTGTGAGAGCTAATTCAATCAAGGAAACACTGCATGTTGGTGAAGGGCATATTGAAGAAGGATCAGCCGAGTAGTTCTTGTGGGAGAACAACTCCATTTGGCTCACTAACTTCACACACCATCAGGCTTCGAAGAAGCTCTCAAGTAAACTCAGTTTTCACACTCTATGCTTAGGGCTCTATGTGTGCCTAGGACTGAAATGAAGCTTGGTCAGCATCCCACACAAACGAATGCTCCACATGCGGGTTTCACATGCCACCAACTCCACATTCACAGGCAACTTCAGCGCCACAGCCGTTTTCAGATAGCCCTCAATGCAAAGGCTCTAGACGCAAATATTGGTGTGAGAGCTAATTCAATCAAGGAAACACTGCATGTTGGTGAAGGGCATATTGAAGAAGGATCAGCCGAGTGGTTCTTGTGGGAGAACAACTCCATTTGGCTCACTAACTTCACACACCATCAGGCTTCCAAGCAGCTCTCAAGGAAACTCAGTTTTCACACTCTATGCTTAGTGCCCTTTGTATGTCTAGGACTGAAATGAACCTGGTAGAGCATCCCACACAAACGAATGCTCCACATGCGGGTTTCACATGCCACCAACTCCACATTCACAGGCAACTTCAGCGCCACAGCCGTTTTCAGATAGCCCTCAATGCAAAGGCTCTAGACGCAAATATTGGTGTGAGAGCTAATTCAATCAAGGAAACACTGCATGTTGGTGAAGGGCATATTGAAGAAGGATCAGCGAAGTGGTTCTTGTGGGAGAACAACTCCATTTGGCTCACTAACTTCACACATCATCAGGCTTCCAAGCACCTCTCAAGGAAACTCAGTTTTCACACTCTATGCTTAGTGCCCTTTGAGTGCCTAGGACTGAAATGAAGCTTGGAGAGCATCCCACACAAACGAATGCTCCACATGCGGTTTCACATGCCACCAACTCCACATTCACAGGCAACTTCAGCGCCACAGCCGTTTTCAGATAGCCCTCAATGCAAAGGCTCTAGACGCAAATATTGGTGTGAGAGCTAATTCAATCAAGGAAACACTGCATGTTGGTGAAGGGCATATTGAAGAAGAATCAGCCGAGTGGTTCTTGTGGGAGAACAACTCCATTTGGCTCACTATCTTCACACACCATCAGGCTTCCAAGCAGCTCTCAAGGAAACTCAGTTTTCACACTCTATGCTTAGTGCCCTTTGAGTGCATTATCTAGGAATGAACCTGGTAGAGCATCCCACACAAACGAATGCTCCACATGCGGGTTTCACATGCCACCAACTCCACATTCACAGGCAACTTCAGCGCCACAGCCGTTTTCAGATAGCCCTCAATGCAAAGGCTCTAGACGCAAATATTGGTGTGAGAGCTAATTCAATCAAGGAAACACTGCATGTTGGTGAAGGGCATATTGAAGAAGGATCAGCCGAGTAGTTCTTGTGGGAGAACAACTCCATTTGGCTCACTAACTTCACACACCATCAGGCTTCCAAGCAGCTCTCAAGGAAACTCAGTTTTCACACTCTATGCTTAGTGCCCTTTGTATGGCTAGGACTGAAATGAACCTGGTAGAGCATCCCGCACAAACGAATGCTCCACATGCGGGTTTCACATGCCACCAACTCCACATTCACAGGCAACTTCTGCGCCACAGCCGTTTTCAGATAGCCCTCAATGCAAAGGCTCTAGACGCAAATATTGGTGTGAGAGCTAATTCAATCAAGGAAACACTGCATGTTGGTGAAGGGCATATTGAAGAAGGATCAGCCGAGTGGTTCTTGTGGGAGAACAACTCCATTTGGCTAACTAACTTCACACACCATCAGGCTTCCAAGCAGCTCTCAAGGAAACTCAGTTTTCACACTCTATGCTTAGTGCTCTATGTGTGCCTAGGACTGAAATGAAGCTTGGTCAGCATCCCACACAAACGAATGCTCCACATGCGGGTTTCACATGCCACCAACTCCACATTCACAGGCAACTTCAGCGCCACAGCCGTTTTCAGATAGCCCTCAATGCAAAGGCTCTAGACGCAAATATTGGTGTGAGAGCTAATTCAATCAAGGAAACACTGCATGTTGGTGAAGGGCATATTGAAGAAGGATCAGCCGAGTGGTTCTTGTGGGAGAACAACTCCATTTGGCTCACTAACTTCACACACCATCAGGCTTCCAAGCAGCTCTCAAGGAAACTCAGTTTTCACACTCTATGCTTAGTGCCCTTTGAGTGCATTATCTAGGAATGAACCTGGTAGAGCATCCCACACAAACGAATGCTTCACATGCGGGTTTCACATGCCACCAACTCCACATTCACAGGCAACTTCAGTGCCACAGCCGTTTTCAGATAGCCCTCAATGCAAAGGCTCTAGACGCAAATATTGGTGTGAGAGCTAATTCAATCAAGGAAACACTGCATGTTGGTGAAGGGCATATTGAAGAAGGATCAGCCGAGTGGTTCTTGTGGGAGAACAACTCCATTTGGCTCACTAACTTCACACACCATCAGGCTTCCAAGCAGCTCTCAAGGAAACTCAGTTTTCACACTCTATGCTTAGTGCCCTTTGAGTGCATTATCTAGGAATGAACCTGGTAGAGCATACCACACAAACGAATGCTCCACATGCGGGTTTCACATGCCACCAACTCCAGATTCACAGGCAACTTCAGCGCCACAGCCGTTTTCAGATAGCCCTCAATGCAAAGGCTCTAGACGCAAATATTGGTGTGAGAGCTAATTCAATCAAGGAAACACTGCATGTTGGTGAAGGGCATATTGAAGAAGGATCAGCCGAGTGGTTCTTGTGGGAGAACAACTCCATTTGGCTCACTAACTTCACACACCATCAGGCTTCCAAGCAGCTCTCAAGGAAACTCAGTTTTCACACTCTATGTTTAGTGCCCTTTGAATGCATTATCTAGGAATGAACCTGGTAGAGCATCCCACACAAACGAATGTTCCACATGCGGGTTTCACATGCCACCAACTCCACATTCACAGGCAACTTCAGCGCCACAGCCGTTTTCAGATAGCCCTCAATGCAAAGGCTCTAGACGCAAATATTGGTGTGAGAGCTAATTCAATCAAGGAAACACTGCATGTTGGTGAAGGGCATATTGAAGAAGGATCAGCCGAGTGGTTCTTGTGGGAGAACAACTCCATTTGGCTCACTAACTTCACACACCATCAGGCTTCCAAGCAGCTCTCAAGGAAACTCAGTTTTCACACTCTATGCTTAGTGCCCTTTGAGTGCATTATCTAGGAATGAACCTGGTAGAGCATCCCACACAAACGAATGCTCCACATGCGGGTTTCACATGCCACCAACTCCACATTCAAAGGCAACTTCAGCGCCACAGCCGTTTTCAGATAGCCCTCAATGCAAAGGCTCTAGACGCAAATATTGGTGTGAGAGCTAATTCAATCAAGGAAACACTGCATGTTAGTGAAGGGCATATTGAAGAAGGATCAGCCGAGTAGTTCTTGTGGGAGAACAACTCCATTTGGCTCACTAAATTCACACACCATCAGGCTTCCAAGCAGCTCTCAAGGAAACTCAGTTTTCACACTCTATGCTTAGTGCCCTTTGAGTGCATTATCTAGGAATGAACCTGGTAGAGCATCCCACACAAACGAATGCTCCACAT
This sequence comes from Ochotona princeps, assembly GCF_030435755.1. Classification (NCBI taxonomy): domain Eukaryota; kingdom Metazoa; phylum Chordata; class Mammalia; order Lagomorpha; family Ochotonidae; genus Ochotona; species Ochotona princeps. The sequence continues at coordinate 40,210 of NW_026697888.1, read as the reverse complement.
GCGGGTTTCACATGCCACCAACTCCACATTCACAGGCAACTTCAGCGCCACAGCCGTTTTCAGATAGCCCTCAATGCAAAGGCTCTAGACGCAAATATTGGTGTGAGAGCTAATTCAATCAAGGAAACACTGCATGTTGGTGAAGGGCATATTGAAGAAGGATCAGCCGAGTGGTTCTTGTGGGAGAACAACTCCATTTGGCTCACTAACTTCACACATCATCAGGCTTCCAAGCAGCTCTCAAGGAAACTCAGTTTTCACACTCTATGCTTAGTGCCCTTTCTATGGCTAGGACTGAAATGAACCTGGTAGAGCATCCCACACAAACGAATGCTCCACATGCGGGTTTCACATGCCACCAACTCCACATTCACAGGCAACTTCAGCGCCACAGCCGTTTTCAGATAGCCCTCAATGCAAAGGCTCTAGACGCAAATATTGGTGTGATAGCTAATTCAATCAAGGAAACACTGCATGTTGGTGAAGGGCATATTGAAGAAGGATCAGCCGAGTGGTTCTTGTGGGAGAACAACTCCATTTGGCTCACTAACTTCACACACCATCAGGCTTCCAAGCAGTTCTCAAGGAAACTCAGTTTTCACACTCTATGCTTAGTGCCCTTTGAGTGCATTATCTAGGAATGAACCTGGTAGAGCATCCCACACAAACGAATGCTCCACATGCGGGTTTCACATGCCACCAACTCCACATTCACAGGCAACTTCAGCGCCACAGCCGTTTTCAGATAGCCCTCAATGCAAAGGCTCTAGACGCAAATATTGGTGTGAGAGCTAATTCAATCAAGGAAACACTGCATGTTGGTGAAGGGCATATTGAAGAAGGATCAGCCGAGTGGTTCTTGTGGGAGAACAACTCCATTTGGCTCACTAACTTCACACACCATCAGGCTTCCAAGCAGCTCTCAAGGAAACTCAGTTTTCACACTCTATGCTTAGTGCCCTTTGTATGGCTAGGACTGAAATGAACCTGGTAGAGCATCCCACACAAACGAATGCTCCACATGCGGGTTTCACATGCCACCAACTCCACATTCACAGGCAACTTCAGCGCCACAGCCGTTTTCAGATAGCCCTCAATGCAAAGGCTCTAGACGCAAATATTGGTGTGAGAGCTAATTCAATCAAGGAAACACTGCATGTTGGTGAAGGGCATATTGAAGAAGGATCAGCCGAGTGGTTCTTGTGGGAGAACAACTCCATTTGGCTCACTACACACACCATCAGGCTTCCAAGCAGCTCTCAAGGAAACTCAGTTTTCACACTCTATTCTTAGTGCCCTTTGAGTGCCTAGGACTGAAATGAAGCTTGGTCAGCATCCCACACAAACGAATGCTCCACATGCGGGTTTCACATGCCACCAACTCCACATTCACAGGCAACTTCAGCGCCACAGCCGTTTTCAGATAGCCCTCAATGCAAAGGCTCTAGACGCAAATATTGGTGTGAGAGCTAATTCAATCAAGGAAACACTGCATGTTGGTGAAGGGCATATTGAAGAAGGATCAGCCGAGTGGTTCTTGTGGGAGAACAACTCCATTTGGCTCACTAACTTCACACACCATCAGGCTTCCAAGCAGCTCTCAAGGAAACTCAGTTTTCACACTCTATTCTTAGTGCCCTTTGAGTGCCTAGGACTGAAATGAAGCTTGGTCAGCATCCCACACAAACGAATGCTCCACATGCGGGTTTCACATGCCACCAACTCCACATTCACAGGCAACTTCAGCGCCACAGCCGTTTTCAGTTAGCCCTCAATGCAAAGGCTCTAGACGCAAATATTGGTGTGAGAGCTAATTCAATCAAGGAAACACTGCATGTTGGTGAAGGGCATATTGAAGAAGGATCAGCCGAGTGGTTCTTGTGGGAGAACAACTCCATTTGGCTCACTAACTTCACACACCATCAGGCTTCCGAGCAGCTCTCAAGGAAACTCAGTTTTCACACTCTATGCTTAGTGCCCTTTGAGTGCATTATCTAGGAATGAACCTGGTAGAGCATCCCACACAAACGAATGCTCCACATGCGGGTTTCACATGCCACCAACTCCACATTCACAGGCAACTTCAGCGCCACAGCCGTTTTCAGATAGCCCTCAATGCAAAGGCTCTAGACGCAAATATTGGTGTGAGAGCTAATTCAATCAAGGAAACACTGCATGTTGGTGAAGGGCATATTGAAGAAGGATCAGCCGAGTAGTTCTTGTGGGAGAACAACTCCATTTGGCTCACTAACTTCACACACCATCAGGCTTCCAAGCAGCTCTCAAGGAAACTCAGTTTTCACACTCTATGCTTAGTGCCCTTTGTATGGCTAGCACTGAAATGAACCTGGTAGAGCATCCCGCACAAACGAATGCTCCACATGCGGGTTTCACATGCCACCAACTCCACATTCACAGGCAACTTCAGCGCCACAGCCGTTTTCAGATAGCCCTCAATGCAAAGGCTCTAGACGCAAATATTGGTGTGAGAGCTAATTCAATCAAGGAAACACTGCATGTTGGTGAAGGGCATATTGAAGAAGGATCAGCCGAGTGGTTCTTGTGGGAGAACAACTCCATTTGGCTAACTAACTTCACACACCATCAGGCTTCCAAGCAGCTCTCAAGGAAACTCAGTTTTCACACTCTATGCTTAGTGCTCTATGTGTGCCTAGGACTGAAATGAAGCTTGGTCAGCATCCCACACAAACGAATGCTCCACATGCGGGTTTCACATGCCACCAACTCCACATTCACAGGCAACTTCAGCGCCACAGCCGTTTTCAGATAGCCCTCAATGCAAAGGCTCTAGACGCAAATATTGGTGTGAGAGCTAATTCAATCAAGGAAACACTGCATGTTGGTGAAGGGCATATTGAAGAAGGATCAGCCGAGTGGTTCTTGTGGGAGAACAACTCCATTTGGCTCACTAACTTCACACACCATCAGGCTTCCAAGCAGCTCTCAAGGAAACTCAGTTTTCACACTCTATGCTTAGTGCCCTTTGTATGGCTAGGACTGAAAAGAACCTGGTAGAGCATCCCACACAAACGAATGCTCCACATGCGGGTTTCACATGCCACCAACTCCACATTCACAGGCAACTTCAGCGCCACAGCCGTTTTCAGATAGCCCTCAATGCAAAGGCTCTAGACGCAAATATTGGTGTGAGAGCTAATTCAATCAAGGAAACACTGCATGTTGGTGAAGGGCATATTGAAGAAGGATCAGCCGAGTGGTTCTTGTGGGAGAACAACTCCATTTGGCTCACTAACTTCACACACCATCAGGCTTCCAAGCAGCTCTCAAGGAAACTCAGTTTTCACACTCTATGCTTAGTGCCCTTTGAGTGCATTATCTAGGAATGAACCTGGTAGAGCATCCCACACAAACGAATGCTTCACATGCGGGTTTCACATGCCACCAACTCCACATTCACAGGCAACTTCAGTGCCACAGCCGTTTTCAGATAGCCCTCAATGCAAAGGCTCTAGACGCAAATATTGGTGTGAGAGCTAATTCAATCAAGGAAACACTGCATGTTGGTGAAGGGCATATTGAAGAAGGATCAGCCGAGTGGTTCTTGTGGGAGAACAACTCCATTTGGCTCACTAACTTCACACACCATCAGGCTTCCAAGCAGCTCTCAAGGAAACTCAGTTTTCACACTCTATGCTTAGTGCCCTTTGAGTGCATTATCTAGGAATGAACCTGGTAGAGCATACCACACAAACGAATGCTCCACATGCGGGTTTCACATGCCACCAACTCCAGATTCACAGGCAACTTCAGCGCCACAGCCGTTTTCAGATAGCCCTCAATGCAAAGGCTCTAGACGCAAATATTGGTGTGAGAGCTAATTCAATCAAGGAAACACTGCATGTTGGTGAAGGGCATATTGAAGAAGGATCAGCCGAGTGGTTCTTGTGGGAGAACAACTCCATTTGGCTCACTAACTTCACACACCATCAGGCTTCCAAGCAGCTCTCAAGGAAACTCAGTTTTCACACTCTATGTTTAGTGCCCTTTGAATGCATTATCTAGGAATGAACCTGGTAGAGCATCCCACAGAAACGAATGTTCCACATGCGGGTTTCACATGCCACCAACTCCACATTCACAGGCAACTTCAGCGCCACAGCCGTTTTCAGATAGCCCTCAATGCAAAGGCTCTAGACGCAAATATTGGTGTGAGAGCTAATTCAATCAAGGAAACACTGCATGTTGGTGAAGGGCATATTGAAGAAGGATCAGCCGAGTGGTTCTTGTGGGAGAACAACTCCATTTGGCTCACTAACTTCACACACCATCAGGCTTCCAAGCAGCTCTCAAGGAAACTCAGTTTTCACACTCTATGCTTAGTGCCCTTTGAGTGCATTATCTAGGAATGAACCTGGTAGAGCATCCCACACAAACGAATGCTCCACATGCGGGTTTCACATGCCACCAACTCCACATTCAAAGGCAACTTCAGCGCCACAGCCGTTTTCAGATAGCCCTCAATGCAAAGGCTCTAGACGCAAATATTGGTGTGAGAGCTAATTCAATCAAGGAAACACTGCATGTTAGTGAAGGGCATATTGAAGAAGGATCAGCCGAGTAGTTCTTGTGGGAGAACAACTCCATTTGGCTCACTAAATTCACACACCATCAGGCTTCCAAGCAGCTCTCAAGGAAACTCAGTTTTCACACTCTATGCTTAGTGCCCTTTGAGTGCATTATCTAGGAATGAACCTGGTAGAGCATCCCACACAAACGAATGTTCCACATGCGGGTTTCACATGCCACCAACTCCACATTCACAGGCAACTTCAGCGCCACAGCCGTTTTCAGATAGCCCTCAATGCAAAGGCTCTAGACGCAAATATTGGTGTGAGAGCTAATTCAATCAAGGAAACACTGCATGTTGGTGAAGGGCATATTGAAGAAGGATCAGCCGAGTGGTTCTTGTGGGAGAACAACTCCATTTGGCTCACTAACTTCACACATCATCAGGCTTCCAAGCAGCTCTCAAGGAAACTCAGTTTTCACACTCTATGCTTAGTGCCCTTTCTATGGCTAGGACTGAAATGAACCTGGTAGAGCATCCCACACAAACGAATGCTCCACATGCGGGTTTCACATGCCACCAACTCCACATTCACAGGCAACTTCAGCGCCACAGCCGTTTTCAGATAGCCCTCAATGCAAAGGCTCTAGACGCAAATATTGGTGTGAGAGCTAATTCAATCAAGGAAACACTGCATGTTGGTGAAGGGCATATTGAAGAAGGATCAGCCGAGTGGTTCTTGTGGGAGAACAACTCCATTTGGCTCACTAACTTCACACACCATCAGGCTTCCAAGCAGCTCTCAAGGAAACTCAGTTTTCACACTCTATGCTTAGTGCCCTTTGAGTGCATTATCTAGGAATGAACCTGGTAGAGCATCCCACACAAACGAATGCTCCACATGCGGGTTTCACATGCCACCAACTCCACATTCACAGGCAACTTCAGCGCCACAGCCGTTTTCAGATAGCCCTCAATGCAAAGGCTCTAGACGCAAATATTGGTGTGAGAGCTAATTCAATCAAGGAAACACTGCATGTTGGTGAAGGGCATATTGAAGAAGGATCAGCCGAGTGGTTCTTGTGGGAGAACAACTCCATTTGGCTCACTAACTTCACACACCATCAGGCTTCCAAGCAGCTCTCAAGGAAACTCAGTTTTCACACTCTATGCTTAGTGCCCTTTCTATGGCTAGGACTGAAATGAACCTGGTAGAGCATCCCACACAAACGAATGCTCCACATGCGGGTTTCACATGCCACCAACTCCACATTCACAGGCAACTTCAGCGCCACAGCCGTTTTCAGATAGCCCTCAATGCAAAGGCTCTAGACGCAAATATTGGTGTGAGAGCTAATTCAATCAAGGAAACACTGCATGTTGGTGAAGGGCATATTGAAGAAGGATCAGCCGAGTGGTTCTTGTGGGAGAACAACTCCATTTGGCTCACTACACACATCATCAGGCTTCCAAGCAGCTCTCAAGGAAACTCAGTTTTCACACTCTATTCTTAGTGCCCTTTGAGTGCCTAGGACTGAAATGAAGCTTGGTCAGCATCCCACACAAACGAATGCTCCACATGCGGGTTTCACATGCCACCAACTCCACATTCACAGGCAACTTCAGCGCCACAGCCGTTTTCAGTTAGCCCTCAATGCAAAGGCTCTAGACGCAAATATTGGTGTGAGAGCTAATTCAATCAAGGAAACACTGCATGTTGGTGAAGGGCATATTGAAGAAGGATCAGCCGAGTGGTTCTTGTGGGAGAACAACTCCATTTGGCTCACTAACTTCACACACCATCAGGCTTCCGAGCAGCTCTCAAGGAAACTCAGTTTTCACACTCTATGCTTAGTGCCCTTTGAGTGCATTATCTAGGAATGAACCTGGTAGAGCATCCCACACAAACGAATGCTCCACATGCGGGTTTCACATGCCACCAACTCCACATTCACAGGCAACTTCAGCGCCACAGCCGTTTTCAGATAGCCCTCAATGCAAAGGCTCTAGACGCAAATATTGGTGTGAGAGCTAATTCAATCAAGGAAACACTGCATGTTGGTGAAGGGCATATTGAAGAAGGATCAGTCGAGTGGTTCTTGTGGGAGAACAACTCCATTTGGCTCACTAACTTCACACACCATCAGGCTTCCAAGAAGCTCTCAAGGAAACTCAGTTTTCACACTCTATGCTTAGTGCCCTTTGAGTGCATTATCTAGGAATGAACCTGGTAGAGCATCCCACACAAACGAATGCTCCACATGCGGGTTTCACATGCCACCAACTCCACATTCACAGGCAACTTCAGCGCCACAGCCGTTTTCAGATAGCCCTCAATGCAAAGGCTCTAGACGCAAATATTGGTGTGAGAGCTAATTCAATCAAGGAAACACTGCATGTTGGTGAAGGGCATATTGAAGAAGGATCAGACGAGTGGTTCTTGTGGGAGAACAACTCCATTTGGCTCACTAACATCACACACCATCAGGCTTCCAAGCAGCTCTCAAGGAAACTCAGTTTTCACACTCTATGCTTAGTGCCCTTTGAGTGCATTACCTAGGAATGAACCTGGTAGAGCATCCCACACAAACGAATGCTCCACATGCGGGTTTCACATGCCACCAACTCCACATTCACAGGCAACTTCAGCGCCACAGCCGTTTTCAGATAGCCCTCAATGCAAAGGCTCTAGATGCAAATATTGGTGTGAGAGCTAATTCAATCAAGGAAACACTGCATGTTGGTGAAGGGCATATTGAAGAAGAATCAGCCGAGTGGTTCTTGTGGGAGAACAACTCCATTTGGCTCACTAACTTCACACACCATCAGGCTTCCAAGAAGCTCTCAAGGAAACTCAGTTTTCACACTGTATGCTTAGTGCCCTTTGAGTGCATTATCTAGGAATGAACCTGGTAGAGCATCCCACACAAACGAATGCTCCACATGCGGGTTTCACATGCCACCAACTCCACATTCACAGGCAACTTCAGCGCCACAGCCGTTTTCAGATAGCCCTCAATGCAAAGGCTCTAGACGCAAATATTGGTGTGAGAGCTAATTCAATCAAGGAAACACTGCATGTTGGTGAAGGGCATATTGAAGAAGGATCAGCCGAGTGGTTCTTGTGGGAGAACAACTCCATTTGGCTCACTAACTTCACACACCATCAGGCTTCCAAGCAGCTCTCAAGGAAACTCAGTTTTCACACTCTATGCTTAGTGCCCTTTGTATGGCTAGAACTGAAATGAACCTGGTAGAGCATCCCACACAAACGAATGCTCCACATGCGGGTTTCACATGCCACCAACTCCACATTCACAGGCAACTTCAGCGCCACAGCCGTTTTCAGATAGCCCTCAATGCAAAGGCTCTAGACGCAAATATTGGTGTGAGAGCTAATTCAATCAAGGAAACACTGCATGTTGGTGAAGGGCATATTGAAGAAGGATCAGCCGAGTGGTTCTGGTGGGAGAACAACTCCATTTGGCTCACTAACTTCACACACCATCAGGCTTCCAAGCAGCTCTCAAGGAAACTCAGTTTTCACACTCTATGCTTAGTGCCCTTTGAGTGCATTATCTAAGAATGAACCTGGTAGAGCATCCCACACAAACGAATGCTCCACATGCGGGTTTCACATGCCACCAACTCCACATTCACAGGCAACTTCAGCGCCACAGCCGTTTTCAGATAGCCCTCAATGCAAAGGCTCTAGACGCAAATATTGGTGTGAGAGCTAATTCAATCAAGGAAACACTGCATGTTGGTGAAGGGCATATTGAAGAAGGATCAGCCGAGTGGTTCTTGTGGGAGAACAACTCCATTTGGCTCACTAACTTCACACACCATCAGGCTTCCAAGCAGCTCTCAAGGAAACTCAGTTTTCACACTCTATGCTTAGTGCCCTTTGAGTGCATTATCTAGGAATGAACCTGGTAGAGCATCCACACAAACGAATGTTCCACATGCGGGTTTCACATGCCACCAACTCCACATTCACATGCAACTTCAGCGCCACAGCCGTTTTCAGATAGCCCTCAATGCAAAGGCTCTAGACGCAAATATTGGTGTGAGAGCTAATTCAATCAAGGAAACACTGCATGTTGGTGAAGGGCATATTGAAGAAGGATCAGCCGAGTGTTCTTGTGGGAGAACAACTCCATTTGGCTCACTAACTACACACACCATCAGGCTTCCAAGCAGCTCTCAAGGAAACTCAGTTTTCACACTCTATGTTTAGTGCCCTTTGAGTGCATTATCTAGGAATGAACCTGGTAGAGCATCCCACACAAACGAATGCTCCACATGCGGGTTTCACATGCCACCAACTCCACATTCACAGGCAACTTCAGCGCCACAGCCGTTTTCAGATAGCCCTCAATGCAAAGGCTCTAGACGCAAATATTGGTGTGAGAGCTAATTCAATCAAGGAAACACTGCATGTTGGTGAAGGGCATATTGAAGAAGGATCAGTCGAGTGGTTCTTGTGGGAGAACAACTCCATTTGGCTCACTAACTTCACACACCATAGGGCTTCCAAGAAGCTCTCAAGGAAACTCAGTTTTCACACTCTATGCTTAGTGCCCTTTGAGTGCATTATCTAGGAATGAACCTGGTAGAGCATCCCACACAAACGAATGCTCCACATGCGGGTTTCACATGCCACCAACTCCACATTCACAGGCAACTTCAGCGCCACAGCCGTTTTCAGATAGCCCTCAATGCAAAGGCTCTAGACGCAAATATTGGTGTGAGAGCTAATTCAATCAGGAAACACTGCATGTTGGTGAAGGGCATATTGAAGAAGGATCAGACGAGTGGTTCTTGTGGGAGAACAACTCCATTTGGCTCACTAACATCACACACCATCAGCTTCATGTTTAGCTTTCCCAGCTCTCAAGGAAACTCAGTTTTCACACTCTATGCTTAGTGCCCTTTGAGTGCATTACCTAGGAATGAACCTGGTAGAGCATCCCACACAAACGAATGCTCCACATGCGGGTTTTCACATGCCACCAACTCCACATTCACAGGCAACTTCAGCGCCACAGCCGTTTTCCAGATAGCCCTCAATGCAAAGGCTCTAGACGCAAATATTGTGTGAGAGCTAATTCAATCAAGGAAACACTGCATGTTGGTGAAGGGCATATTGAAGAAGGATCAGCCGAGTGGTTCTTGTGGGAGAACAACTCCATTTGGCTCACTAACTTCACACACCATCAGGCTTCCAAGCAGCTCTCAAGGAAACTCAGTTTTCACACTCTATGCTTAGTGCCCTTTGTATGGCTAGGACTGAAATGAACCTGGTAGAGCATCCCCACACAAACGAATGCTCCACATGCGGGTTTCACATGCCACCAACTCCACATTCACAGGCAACTTCAGCGCCACAGCCGTTTTCAGATAGCCCTCAATGCAAAGGCTCTAGACGCAAATATTGGTGTGAGAGCTAATTCAATCAAGGAAACACTGCATGTTGGTGAAGGGCATATTGAAGAAGGATCAGCCGAGTGGTTCTGGTGGGAGAACAACTCCATTTGGCTCACTAACTTCACACACCATCAGGCTTCCAAGCAGCTCTCAAGGAAACTCAGTTTCACACTCTATGCTTAGTGCCCTTTGAGTGCATTATCTAGGAATGAACCTGGTAGAGCATCCCACACAAACGAATGCTCCACATGCCGGGTTTCACATGCCACCAACTCCACATTCACAGGCAACTTCAGCGCCACAGCCGTTTTCAGATAGCCCTCAATGCAAAGGCTCTAGACGCAAATATTGGTGTGAGAGCTAATTCAATCAAGGAACACTGCATGTTGGTGAAGGGCATATTGAAGAAGGATCAGACGAGTGGTTCTTGTGGGAGAACAACTCCATTTGGCTCACTAACATCACACACCATCAGGCTTCCAAGCAGCTCTCAAGGAAACTCAGTTTTCACACTCTATGCTTAGTGCCCTTTGAGTGCATTACCTAGGAATGAACCTGGTAGAGCATCCCACACAAACGAATGCTCCACATGCGGGTTTCACATGCCACCAACTCCACATTCACAGGCAACTTCAGCGCCACAGCCGTTTTCAGATAGCCCTCAATGCAAAGGCTCTAGACGCAAATATTGGTGTGAGAGCTAATTCAATCAAGGAAACACTGCATGTTGGTGAAGGGCATATTGAAGAAGGATCAGCCGAGTGGTTCTTGTGGGAGAACAACTCCATTTGGCTCACTAACTTCACACACCATCAGGCTTCCAAGCAGCTCTCAAGGAAACTCAGTTTTCACACTCTATGCTTAGTGCCCTTTGTATGGCTAGGACTGAAATGAACCTGGTAGAGCATCCCACACAAACGAATGCTCCACATGCGGGTTTCACATGCCACCAACTCCACATTCACAGGCAACTTCAGCGCCACAGCCGTTTTCAGATAGCCCTCAATGCAAAGGCTCTAGACGCAAATATTGGTGTGAGAGCTAATTCAATCAAGGAAACACTGCATGTTGGTGAAGGGCATATTGAAGAAGGATCAGCCGAGTGGTTCTGGTGGGAGAACAACTCCATTTGGCTCACTAACTTCACACACCATCAGGCTTCCAAGCAGCTCTCAAGGAAACTCAGTTTTCACACTCTATGCTTAGTGCCCTTTGAGTGCATTATCTAGGAATGAACCTGGTAGAGCATCCCACACAAACGAATGCTCCACATGCGGGTTTCACATGCCACCAACTCCACATTCACAGGCAACTTCAGCGCCACAGCCGTTTTCAGATAGCCCTCAATGCAAAGGCTCTAGACGCAAATATTGGTGTGAGAGCTAATTCAATCAAGGAAACACTGCATGTTGGTGAAGGGCATATTGAAGAAGGATCAGCCGAGTGGTTCTTGTGGAGAACAACTCCATTTGGCTCACTAACTTCACACACCATCAGGCTTCCAAGCAGCTCTCAAGGAAACTCAGTTTTCACACTCTATGCTTAGTGCCCTTTGAGTGCATTATCTAGGAATGAACCTGGTAGAGCATCCCACACAAACGAATGTTCCACATGCGGGTTTCACATGCCACCAACTCCACATTCACAGGCAACTTCAGCGCCACAGCCGTTTTCAGATAGCCCTCAATGCAAAGGCTCTAGACGCAAATATTGGTGTGAGAGCTAATTCAATCAAGGAAACACTGCATGTTGGTGAAGGGCATATTGAAGAAGGATCAGCCGAGTGGTTCTTGTGGGAGAACAACTCCATTTGGCTCACTAACTTCACACACCCATCAGGCTTCCAAGCATCTCTCAAGGAAACTCAGTTTTCACACTCTATGCTTAGTGCCCTTTGAGTGCATTATCTAGGAATGAACCTGGTAGAGCATCCCACACAAACGAATGCTCCACATGCGGGTTTCACATGCCACCAACTCCACATTCACAGGCAACTTCAGCGCCACAGCCGTTTTCAGATAGCCCTCAATGCAAAGGCTCTAGATGCAAATATTGGTGTGAGAGCTAATTCAATCAAGGAAACACTGCATGTTGGTGAAGGGCATATTGAAGAAGAATCAGCCGAGTGGTTCTTGTGGGAGAACAACTCCATTTGGCTCACTAACTTCACACACCATCAGGCTTCCAAGAAGCTCTCAAGGAAACTCAGTTTTCACACTCTATGCTTAGTGCCCTTTGAGTGCATTATCTAGGAATGAACCTGGTAGAGCATCCCACACAAACGAATGCTCCACATGCGGGTTTCACATGCCACCAACTCCACATTCACAGGCAACTTCAGCGCCACAGCCGTTTTCAGATAGCCCTCAATGCAAAGGCTCTAGACGCAAATATTGGTGTGAGAGCTAATTCAATCAAGGAAACACTGCATGTTGGTGAAGGGCATATTGAAGAAGGATCAGCCGAGTGGTTCTTGTGGGAGAACAACTCCATTTGGCTCACTAACTTCACACACCATCAGGCTTCCAAGCAGCTCTCAAGGAAACTCAGTTTTCACACTCTATGCTTAGTGCCCTTTGAGTGCATTATCTAGGAATGAACCTGGTAGAGCATCCCACACAAACGAATGCTCCACATGCGGGTTTCACATGCCACCAACTCCACATTCACAGGCAACTTCAGCGCCACAGCCGTTTTCAGATAGCCCTCAATGCAAAGGCTCTAGACGCAAATATTGGTGTGAGAGCTAATTCAATCAAGGAAACACTGCATGTTGGTGAAGGGCATATTGAAGAAGGATCAGCCGAGTGGTTCTTGTGGGAGAACAACTCCATTTGGCTCACTAACTTCACACACCATCAGGCTTCCAAGCAGCTCTCAAGGAAACTCAGTTTTCACACTCTATGCTTAGTGCCCTTTGAGTGCATTATCTAGGAATGAACCTGGTAGAGCATCCCACACAAACGAATGTTCCACATGCGGGTTTCACATGCCACCAACTCCACATTCACAGGCAACTTCAGCGCCACAGCCGTTTTCAGATAGCCCTCAATGCAAAGGCTCTAGACGCAAATATTGGTGTGAGAGCTAATTCAATCAAGGAAACACTGCATGTTGGTGAAGGGCATATTGAAGAAGGATCAGCCGAGTGGTTCTTGTGGGAGAACAACTCCATTTGGCTCACTAACTTCACACACCATCAGGCTTCCAAGCATCTCTCAAGGAAACTCAGTTTTCACACTCTATGCTTAGTGCCCTTTGAGTGCATTATCTAGGAATGAACCTGGTAGAGCATCCCACACAAACGAATGCTCCACATGCGGGTTTCACATGCCACCAACTCCACATTCACAGGCAACTTCAGCGCCACAGCCGTTTTCAGATAGCCCTCAATGCAAAGGCTCTAGATGCAAATATTGGTGTGAGAGCTAATTCAATCAAGGAAACACTGCATGTTGGTGAAGGGCATATTGAAGAAGAATCAGCCGAGTGGTTCTTGTGGGAGAACAACTCCATTTGGCTCACTAACTTCACACACCATCAGGCTTCCAAGAAGCTCTCAAGGAAACTCAGTTTTCACACTCTATGCTTAGTGCCCTTTGAGTGCATTATCTAGGAATGAACCTGGTAGAGCATCCCACACAAACGAATGCTCCACATGCGGGTTTCACATGCCACCAACTCCACATTCACAGGCAACTTCAGCGCCACAGCCGTTTTCAGATAGCCCTCAATGCAAAGGCTCTAGACGCAAATATTGGTGTGAGAGCTAATTCAATCAAGGAAACACTGCATGTTGGTGAAGGGCATATTGAAGAAGGATCAGCCGAGTGGTTCTTGTGGGAGAACAACTCCATTTGGCTCACTAACTTCACACACCATCAGGCTTCCAAGCAGCTCTCAAGGAAACTCAGTTTTCACACTCTATGCTTAGTGCCCTTTGTATGGCTACGACTGAAATGAACCTGGTAGAGCATCCCACACAAACGAATGCTCCACATGCGGGTTTCACATGCCACCAACTCCACATTCACAGGCAACTTCAGCGCCACAGCCGTTTTCAGATAGCCCTCAATGCAAAGGCTCTAGACGCAAATATTGGTGTGAGAGCTAATTCAATCAAGGAAACACTGCATGTTGGTGAAGGGCATATTGAAGAAGGATCAGCCGAGTGGTTCTGGTGGGAGAACAACTCCATTTGGCTCACTAACTTCACACACCATCAGGCTTCCAAGCAGCTCTCAAGGAAACTCAGTTTTCACACTCTATGCTTAGTGCCCTTTGAGTGCATTATCTAGGAATGAACCTGGTAGAGCATCCCACACAAACGAATGCTCCACATGCGGGTTTCACATGCCACCAACTCCACATTCACAGGCAACTTCAGCGCCACAGCCGTTTTCAGATAGCCCTCAATGCAAAGGCTCTAGACGCAAATATTGGTGTGAGAGCTAATTCAATCAAGGAAACACTGCATGTTGGTGAAGGGCATATTGAAGAAGGATCAGCCGAGTGGTTCTTGTGGGAGAACAACTCCATTTGGCTCACTAACTTCACACACCATCAGGCTTCCAAGCAGCTCTCAAGGAAACTCAGTTTTCACACTCTATGCTTAGTGCCCTTTGAGTGCATTATCTAGGAATGAACCTGGTAGAGCATCCCACACAAACGAATGTTCCACATGCGGGTTTCACATGCCACCAACTCCACATTCACAGGCAACTTCAGCGCCACAGCCGTTTTCAGATAGCCCTCAATGCAAAGGCTCTAGACGCAAATATTGGTGTGAGAGCTAATTCAATCAAGGAAACACTGCATGTTGGTGAAGGGCATATTGAAGAAGGATCAGCCGAGTGGTTCTTGTGGGAGAACAACTCCATTTGGCTCACTAACTTCACACACCATCAGGCTTCCAAGCATCTCTCAAGGAAACTCAGTTTTCACACTCTATGCTTAGTGCCCTTTGAGTGCATTATCTAGGAATGAACCTGGTAGAGCATCCCCACACAAACGAATGCTCCACATGCGGGTTTCACATGCCACCAACTCCACATTCACAGGCAACTTCAGCGCCACAGCCGTTTTCAGATAGCCCTCAATGCAAAGGCTCTAGATGCAAATATTGGTGTGAGAGCTAATTCAATCAAGGAAACACTGCATGTTGGTGAAGGGCATATTGAAGAAGGATCAGCCAAGTGGTTCTTGTGGGAGAACAACTCCATTTGGCTCACTAACTTCACACACCATCAGGCTTCCAAGCAGCTCTCAAGGAAACTCAGTTTTCACACTCTATGCTTAGTGCCCTTTGAGTGCATTATCTAGGAATGAACCTGGTAGAGCATCCCACACAAACGAATGCTCCACATGCGGGTTTCACATGCCACCAACTCCACATTCACAGGCAACTTCAGCGCCACAGCCGTTTTCAGATAGCCCTCAATGCAAAGGCTCTAGACGCAAATATTGGTGTGAGAGCTAATTCAATCAAGGAAACACTGCATGTTGGTGAAGGGCATATTGAAGAAGGATCAGCCGAGTGGTTCTTGTGGGAGAACAACTCCATTTGGCTCACTAACTTCACACACCATCAGGCTTCCAAGCAGCTCTCAAGGAAACTCAGTTTTCACACTCTATGCTTAGTGCCCTTTGAGTGCATTATCTAGGAATGAACCTGGTAGAGCATCCCACACAAACGAATGTTCCACATGCGGGTTTCACATGCCACCAACTCCACATTCACAGGCAACTTCAGCGCCACAGCCGTTTTCAGATAGCCCTCAATGCAAAGGCTCTAGACGCAAATATTGGTGTGAGAGCTAATTCAATCAAGGAAACACTGCATGTTGGTGAAGGGCATATTGAAGAAGGATCAGCCAAGTGGTTCTTGTGGGAGCACAACTCCATTTGGCTAACTAACTTCACACACCATCAGGCTTCCAAGCAGCTCTCAAGGAAACTCAGTTTTCACACTCTATGCTTAGTGCCCTTTGAGTGCATTATCTAGGAATGAACCTGGTAGAGCATCCCACACAAACGAATGCTCCACATGCGGGTTTCACATGCCACCAACTCCACATTCACAGGCAACTTCAGCGCCACAGCCGTTTTCAGATAGCCCTCAATGCAAAGGCTCTAGACACAAATATTGGTGTGAGAGCTAATTCAATCAAGGAAACACTGCATGTTGGTGAAGGGCATATTGAAGAAGGATCAGCCGAGTGGTTCTTGTGGGAGAACAACTCCGTTTGGCTCACTACACACACCATCAGGCTTCCAAGCAGCTCTCAAGGAAACTCAGTTTTCACACTCTATGCTTAGTGCCCGTTGAGTGCCTAGGACTGAAATGAAGCTTGGTCAGCATCCCACACAAACGAATGCTCCACATGCGGGTTTCACATGCCACCAACTCCACATTCACAGGCAACTTCAGCGCCACAGCCGTTTTCAGATAGCCCTCAATGCAAAGGCTCTAGACGCAAATATTGGTGTGAGAGCTAATTCAATCAAGGAAACACTGCATGTTGGTGAAGGGCATATTGAAGAAGGATCAGCCGAGTGGTTCTTGTGGGAGAACAACTCCATTTGGCTCACTAACTTCACACACCATCAGGCTTCCAAGCAGCTCTCAAGGAAACTCAGTTTTCACACTCTATGCTTAGTGCCCTTTGAGTGCATTATCTAGGAATGAACCTGGTAGAGCATCCCACACAAACGAATGCTCCACATGCGGGTTTCACATGCCACCAACTCCACATTCACAGCCAACTTCAGCGCCACAGCCGTTTTCAGATAGCCCTCAATGCAAAGGCTCTAGACGCAAATATTGGTGTGAGAGCTAATTCAATCAAGGAAACACTGCATGTTGGTGAAGGGCATATTGAAGAAGGATCAGCCGAGTGGTTCTTGTGGGAGAACAACTCCATTTGGCTCACTAACTTCACACACCATCAGGCTTCCAAGCAGCTCTCAAGGAAACTCAGTTTTCACACTCTATGCTCAGTGCCCTTTGAGTGCATTATCTAGGAATGAACCTGGTAGAGCATCCCACACAAACGAATGCTCCACATGCGGGTTTCACATGCCACCAACTCCACATTCACAGGCAACTTCAGCGCCACAGCCGTTTTCAGATAGCCCTCAATGCAAAGGCTCTAGACGCAAATATTGGTGTGAGAGCTAATTCAATCAAGGAAACACTGCATGTTGGTGAAGGGCATATTGAAGAAGGATCAGCCGAGTGGTTCTTGTGGGAGAACAACTCCATTTGGCTCACTAACTTCACACACCATCAGGCTTCCAAGCAGCTCTCAAGGAAACTCAGTTTTCACACTCTATGCTTAGTGCCCTTTGAGTGCATTATCTAGGAATGAACCTGGTAGAGCATCCCACACAAACGAATGCTCCACATGCGGGTTTCACATGCCACCAACTCCACATTCACAGGCAACTTCAGCGCCACAGCCGTTTTCAGATAGCCCTCAATGCAAAGGCTCTAGACGCAAATATTGGTGTGAGAGCTAATTCAATCAAGGAAACACTGCATGTTGGTGAAGGGCATATTGAAGAAGGATCAGCCGAGTGGTTCTTGTGGGAGAACAACTCCATTTGGCTCACTAACTTCACACACCATCAGGCTTCCAAGCAGCTCTCAAGGAAACTCAGTTTTCACACTCTATGCTTAGTGCCCTTTGAGTGCATTATCTAGGAATGAACCTGGTAGAGAATCCTACACAAACGAATGCTCCACATGCGGGTTTCACATGCCACCAACTCCGCATTCACAGGCAACTTCAGCGCCACAGCCGTTTTCAGATAGCCCTCAAAGCAAAGGCTCTAGAAGCAAATATTAGTGTGAGAGCTAATTCAATCAAGGAAACACTGCATGTTGGTGAAGGGCATATTGAAGAAGGATCAGCCGAGTGGTTCTTGTGGGAGAACAACTCCATTTGGCTCACTAACTTCACACACCATCAGGCTTCCAAGCAGCTCTCAAGGAAACTCAGTTTTCACACTCTATGCTTAGTGCCCTTTGAGTGCATTATCTAGGAATGAACCTGGTAGAGCATCCCACACAAACGAATGCTCCACATGCGGGTTTCACATGCCACCAACTCCACATTCACAGGCAACTTCAGCGCCACAGCCGTTTTCAGATAGCCCTCAATGCAAAGGCTCTAGACACAAATATTGGTGTGAGAGCTAATTCAATCAAGGAAACACTGCATGTTGGTGAAGGGCATATTGAAGAAGGATCAGCCGAGTGGTTCTTGTGGGAGAACAACTCCATTTGGCTCACTAACTTCACACACCATCAGGCTTCCAAGCAGCTCTCAAGGAAACTCAGTTTTCACACTCTATGCTTAGTGCCCTTTGAGTGCCTAAGACTGAAATGAAGCTTGGTCAGCATCCCACACAAACGAATGCTCTAAATGCGGGTTTCACATGCCACCAACTCCAGATTCACAGGCAACTTCAGCGCCACAGCCGTTTTCAGATAGCCCTCAATGCAAAGGCTCTAGACGCAAATATTGGTGTGAGAGCTAATTCAATCAAGCAAACACTGCATGTTGGTGAAGGGCATATTGAAGAAGGATCAGCCGAGTGGTTCTTGTGGGAGAACAACTCCATTTGGCTCACTAACTTCACACACCATCAGGCTTCCAAGCAGCTCTCAAGGAAACTCAGTTTTCACACTCTATGCTTAGTGCCCTTTGAGTGCATTATCTAGGAATGAACCTGGTAGAGCATCCCACACAAACGAATGCTCCACATGCGGGTTTCACATGCCACCAACTCCACATTCAAAGGCAACTTCAGCGCCACAGCCGTTTTCAGATAGCCCTCAATGCAAAGGCTCTAGACGCAAATATTGGTGTGAGAGCTAATTCAATCAAGGAAACACTGCATGTTGGTGAAGGGCATATTGAAGAAGGATCAGCCGAGTGGTTCTTGTGGGAGAACAACTCCATTTGGCTCACTAACTTCACACACCATCAGGCTTCCAAGCAGCTCTCAAGGAAACTCAGTTTTCACACTCTATGCTTAGTGCCCTTTGTATGGCTAGGACTGAAATGAACCTGGTAGAGCATCCCACACAAACGAATGTTCCACATGCGGGTTTCACATGCCACCAACTCCACATTCACAGGCAACTTCAGCGCCACAGCCGTTTTCAGATAGCCCTCAATGCAAAGGCTCTAGACGCAAATATTGGTGTGAGAGCTAATTCAATCAAGGAAACACTGCATGTTGGTGAAGGGCATATTGAAGAAGGATCAGCCGAGTGGTTCTTGTGGGAGAACAACTCCATTTGGCTCACTAACTTCACACACCATCAGGCTTCCAAGCAGCTCTCAAGGAAACTCAGTTTTCACACTCTATGCTTAGTGCCCTTTGAGTGCATTATCTAGGAATGAACCTGGTAGAGCATCCCACACAAACGAATGCTCCACATGCGGGTTTCACATGCCACCAACTCCACATTCACAGGCAACTTCAGCGCCACAGCCGTTTTCAGATAGCCCTCAATGCAAAGGCTCTAGACGCAAATATTGGTGTGAGAGCTAATTCAATCAAGGAAACACTGCATGTTGGTGAAGGGCATATTGAAGAAGGATCAGCCGAGTGGTTCTTGTGGGAGAACAACTCCATTTGGCTCACTAACTTCACACACCATCAGGCTTCCAAGCAGCTCTCAAGGAAACTCAGTTTTCACACTCTATGCTTAGTGCCCTTTGAGTGCATTATCTAGGAATGAACCTGGTAGAGCATCCCACACAAACGAATGCTCCACATGCGGGTTTCACATGCCACCAACTCCACATTCACAGGCAACTTCAGCGCCACAGCCGTTTTCAGATAGCCCTCAATGCAAAGGCTCTAGATGCAAATATTAGTGTGAGAGCTAATTCAATCAAGGAAACACTGCATGTTGGTGAAGGGCATATTGAAGAAGGATCAGCCGAGTGGTTCTTGTGGGAGAACAACTCCATTTGGCTCACTACACACACCATCAGGCTTCCAAGCAGCTCTCAAGGAAACTCAGTTTTCACACTCTATGCTTAGTAACCTTTGAGTGCCTAGGACTGAAATGAAGCTTGGTCAGCATCCCACACAAACGAATGCTCCACATGCGGGTTTCACATGCCACCAACTCCACATTCACAGGCAACTTCAGCGCCACAGCCGTTTTCAGTTAGCCCTCAATGCAAAGGCTCTAGACGCAAATATTGGTGTGAGAGCTAATTCAATCAAGGAAACACTGCATGTTGGTGAAGGGCATATTGAAGAAGGATCAGCCGAGTGGTTCTTGTGGGAGAACAACTCCATTTGGCTCACTAACTTCACACACCATCAGGCTTCCGAGCAGCTCTCAAGGAAACTCAGTTTTCACACTCTATGCTTAGTGCCCTTTGAGTGCATTATCTAGGAATGAACCTGGTAGAGCATCCCACACAAACGAATGCTCCACATGCGGGTTTCACATGCCACCAACTCCACATTCACAGGCAACTTCAGCGCCACAGCCGTTTTCAGATAGCCCTCAATGCAAAGGCTCTAGACACAAATATTGGTGTGAGAGCTAATTCAATCAAGGAAACACTGCATGTTGGTGAAGGGCATATTGAAGAAGGATCAGCCGAGTGGTTCTTGTGGGAGAACAACTCCATTTGGCTCACTACACACACCATCAGGCTTCCAAGTAGCTCTCAAGGAAACTCAGTTTTCACACTCTATGCTTAGTGCCCTTTCAGTGCCTAGGACTGAAATGAAGCTTGGTCAGCATCCCACACAAACGAATGCTCCACATGCGGGTTTCACATGCCACCAACTCCACATTCACAGGCAACTTCAGCGCCACAGCCGTTTTCATATAACCCTCAATGCAAAGGCTCTAGACGCAAATATTGGTGTGAGAGCTAATTCAATCAAGGAAACACTGCATGTTGGTGAAGGGCATATTGAAGAAGAATCAGCCGAGTGGTTCTTCTGGGAGAACAACTCCATTTGGCTCACTAACTTCACACACCATCAGGCTTCCAAGAAGCTCTCAAGGAAACTCAGTTTTCACACTCTATGCTTAGTGCCCTTTGAGTGCATTATCTAGGAATGAACCTGGTAGAGCATCCCACACAAACGAATGCTCCACATGCGGGTTTCACATGCCACCAACTCCACATTCACAGGCAACTTCAGCGCCACAGCCGTTTTCAGATAGCCCTCAATGCAAAGGCTCTAGACACAAATATTGGTGTGAGAGCTAATTCAATCAAGGAAACACTGCATGTTGGTGAAGGGCATATTGAAGAAGGATCAGCCGAGTGGTTCTTGTGGGAGAACAACTCCATTTGGCTCACTAACTTCACACACCATCAGGCTTCCAAGCAGCTCTCAAGGAAACTCAGTTTTCACACTCTATGCTTAGTGCCCTTTGAGTGCATTATCTAGGAATGAACCTGGTAGAGCATCCCACACAAACGAATGCTCCACATGCGGGTTTCACATGCCACCAACTCCACATTCACAGGCAACTTCAGCGCCACAGCCGTTTTCAGATAGCCCTCAATGCAAAGGCTCTAGATGCAAATATTAGTGTGAGAGCTAATTCAATCAAGGAAACACTGCATGTTGGTGAAGGGCATATTGAAGAAGGATCAGCCGAGTGGTTCTTGTGGGAGAACAACTCCATTTGGCTCACTACACACACCATCAGGCTTCCAAGCAGCTCTCAAGGAAACTCAGTTTTCACACTCTATTCTTAGTGCCCTTTGAGTGCCTAGGACTGAAATGAAGCTTGGTCAGCATCCCACACAAACGAATGCTCCACATGCGGGTTTCACATGCCACCAACTCCACATTCACAGGCAACTTCAGCGCCACAGCCGTTTTCAGATAGCCCTCAATGCAAAGGCTCTAGACGCAAATATTGGTGTGAGAGCTAATTCAATCAAGGAAACACTGCATGTTGGTGAAGGGCATATTGAAGAAGGATCAGCCGAGTGGTTCTTGTGGGAGAACAACTCCATTTGGCTCACTACACACACCATCAGGCTTCCAAGCAGCTCTCAAGGAAACTCAGTTTTCACACTCTATGTTTAGTGCCCTTTGAGTGCATTATCTAGGAATGAACCTGGTAGAGCATCCCACACAAACGAATGCTCCACATGCGGGTTTCACATGCCACCAACTCCACATTCACAGGCAACTTCAGCGCCACAGCCGTTTTCAGATAGCCCTCAATGCAAAGGCTCTAGATGCAAATATTGGTGTGAGAGCTAATTCAATCAAGGAAACACTGCATGTTGGTGAAGGGCATATTGAAGAAGGATCAGCCGAGTGGTTCTTGTGGGAGAACAACTCCATTTGGCTCACTAACTTCACACACCATCAGGCTTCCAAGAAGCTCTCAAGGAAACTCAGTTTTCACACTCTATGCTTAGTGCCCTTTGAGTGCATTATCTAGGAATGAACCTGGTAGAGCATCCCACACAAACGAATGCTCCACATGCGGGTTTCACATGCCACCAACTCCACATTCACAGGCAACTTCAGCGCCACAGCCGTTTTCAGATAGCCCTCAATGCAAAGGCTCTAGACGCAAATATTGGTGTGAGAGCTAATTCAATCAAGGAAACACTGCATGTTGGTGAAGGGCATATTGAAGAAGGATCAGCCGAGTGGTTCTGGTGGGAGAACAACTCCATTTGGCTCACTAACTTCACACACCATCAGGCTTCCAAGCAGCTCTCAAGGAAACTCAGTTTTCACACTCTATGCTTAGTGCCCTTTGAGTGCATTATCTAGGAATGAACCTGGTAGAGCATCCCACACAAACGAATGCTCCACATGCGGGTTTCACATGCCACCAACTCCACATTCACAGGCAACTTCAGCGCCACAGCCGTTTTCAGATAGCCCTCAATGCAAAGGCTCTAGACGCAAATATTGGTGTGAGAGCTAATTCAATCAAGGAAACACTGCATGTTGGTGAAGGGCATATTGAAGAAGGATCAGCCAAGTGGTTCTTGTGGGAGAACAACTCCATTTGGCTCACTAACTTCACACACCATCAGGCTTCCAAGCAGCTCTCAAGGAAACTCAGTTTTCACACTCTATGCTTAGTGCCCTTTGAGTGCATTATCTAGGAATGAACCTGGTAGAGCATCCTACACAAACGAATGCTCCACATGCGGGTTTCACATGCCACCAACTCCACATTCACAGGCAACTTCAGCGCCACAGCCGTTTTCAGATAGCCCTCAAAGCAAAGGCTCTAGAAGCAAATATTAGTGTGAGAGCTAATTCAATCAAGGAAACACTGCATGTTGGTGAAGGGCATATTGAAGAAGGATCAGCCGAGTGGTTCTTGTGGGAGAACAACTCCATTTGGCTCACTAACTTCACACACCATCAGGCTTCCAAGCAGCTCTCAAGGAAACTCAGTTTTCACACTCTATGCTTAGTGCCCTTTGAGTGCATTATCTAGGAATGAACCTGGTAGAGCATCCCACACAAACGAATGCTCCACATGCGGGTTTCACATGCCACCAACTCCACATTCACAGGCAACTTCAGCGCCACAGCCGTTTTCAGATAGCCCTCAATGCAAAGGCTCTAGACACAAATATTGGTGTGAGAGCTAATTCAATCAAGGAAACACTGCATGTTGGTGAAGGGCATATTGAAGAAGGATCAGCCGAGTGGTTCTTGTGGGAAAACAACTCCATTTGGCTCACTAACTTCACACACCATCAGGCTTCCAAGCAGCTCTCAAGGAAACTCAGTTTTCACACTCTATGCTTAGTGCCCTTTGAGTGCCTAGGACTGAAATGAAGCTTGGTCAGCATCCCACACAAACGAATGCTCTAAATGCGGGTTTCACATGCCACCAACTCCAGATTCACAGGCAACTTCAGCGCCACAGCCGTTTTCAGATAGCCCTCAATGCAAAGGCTCTAGACGCAAATATTGGTGTGAGAGCTAATTCAATCAAGCAAACACTGCATGTTGGTGAAGGGCATATTGAAGAAGGATCAGCCGAGTGGTTCTTGTGGGAGAACAACTCCATTTGGCTCACTAACTTCACACACCATCAGGCTTCCAAGCAGCTCTCAAGGAAACTCAGTTTTCACACTCTATGCTTAGTGCCCTTTGAGTGCATTATCTAGGAATGAACCTGGTAGAGCATCCCACACAAACGAATGCTCCACATGCGGGTTTCACATGCCACCAACTCCACATTCACAGGCAACTTCAGCGCCACAGCCGTTTTCAGATAGCCCTCAATGCAAAGGCTCTAGACACAAATATTGGTGTGAGAGCTAATTCAATCAAGGAAACACTGCATGTTGGTGAAGGGCATATTGAAGAAGGATCAGCCGAGTGGTTCTTGTGGGAGAACAACTCCATTTGGCTCACTACACACACCATCAGGCTTCCAAGCAGCTCTCAAGGAAACTCAGTTTTCACACTCTATGCTTAGTGCCCTTTGAGTGCATTATCTAGGAATGAACCTGGTAGAGCATCCCACACAAACGAATGCTCCACATGCGGGTTTCACATGCCACCAACTCCACATTCACAGGCAACTTCAGCGCCACAGCCGTTTTCAGATAGCCCTCAATGCA
Organism: Ochotona princeps; assembly: GCF_030435755.1. NCBI lineage: Eukaryota > Metazoa > Chordata > Mammalia > Lagomorpha > Ochotonidae > Ochotona > Ochotona princeps. Next base: position 15,604 of record NW_026697888.1, on the reverse strand, counting down.
AAGGCTCTAGACGCAAATATTGGTGTGAGAGCTAATTCAATCAAGGAAACACTGCATGTTGGTGAAGGGCATATTGAAGAAGGATCAGCCGAGTGGTTCTTGTGGGAGAACAACTCCATTTGGCTCACTAACTTCACACACCATCAGGCTTCCAAGCAGCTCTCAAGGAAACTCAGTTTTCACACTCTATGCTTAGTGCCCTTTGAGTGCATTATCTAGGAATGAACCTGGTAGAGCATCCCACACAAACGAATGCTCCACATGCGGGTTTCACATGCCACCAACTCCACATTCACAGGCAACTTCAGCGCCACAGCCGTTTTCAGATAGCCCTCAAAGCAAAGGCTCTAGAAGCAAATATTAGTGTGAGAGCTAATTCAATCAAGGAAACACTGCATGTTGGTGAAGGGCATATTGAAGAAGGATCAGCCGAGTGGTTCTTGTGGGAGAACAACTCCATTTGGCTCACTACACACACCATCAGGCTTCCAAGCAGCTCTCAAGGAAACTCAGTTTTCACACTCTATGCTTAGTGCCCTTTGAGTGCCTAGGACTGAAATGAAGCTTGGTCAGCATCCCACACAAACGAATGCTCTAAATGCGGGTTTCACATGCCACAAACTCCAGATTCACAGGCAACTTCAGCGCCACAGCCGTTTTCAGATAGCCCTCAATGCAAAGGCTCTAGACGCAAATATTGGTGTGAGAGCTAATTCAATCAAGGAAACACTGCATGTTGGTGAAGGGCATATTGAAGAAGGATCAGCCGAGTGGTTCTTGTGGGAGAACAACTCCATTTGGCTCACTAACTTCACACACCATCAGGCTTCCAAGCAGCTCTCAAGGAAACTCAGTTTTCACACTCTATGCTTAGTGCCCTTTGAGTGCATTATCTAGGAATGAACCTGGTAGAGCATCCCACACAAACGAATGCTCCACATGCGGGTTTCACATGCCACCAACTCCACATTCACAGGCAACTTCAGCGCCACAGCCGTTTTCAGATAGCCCTCAATGCAAAGGCTCTAGACGCAAATATTGGTGTGAGAGCTAATTCAATCAAGGAAACACTGCATGTTGGTGAAGGGCATATTGAAGAAGGATCAGCCGAGTGGTTCTTGTGGGAGAACAACTCCATTTGGCTAACTAACTTCACACACCATCAGGCTTCCAAGCAGCTCTCAAGGAAACTCAGTTTTCACACTCTATGCTCAGTGCCCTTTGAGTGCATTATCTAGGAATGAACCTGGTAGAGCATCCCACACAAACGAATGCTCCACATGCGGGTTTCACATGCCACCAACTCCACATTCACAGGCAACTTCAGCGCCACAGCCGTTTTCAGATAGCCCTCAATGCAAAGGCTCTAGACACAAATATTGGTGTGAGAGCTAATTCAATCAAGGAAACACTGCATGTTGGTGAAGGGCATATTGAAGAAGGATCAGCCGAGTGGTTCTTGTGGGAGAACAACTCCATTTGGCTCACTAACTTCACACACCATCAGGCTTCCAAGCAGCTCTCAAGGAAACTCAGTTTTCACACTCTATGCTTAGTGCCCTTTGAGTGCATTATCTAGGAATGAACCTGGTAGAGCATCCCACACAAACGAATGCTCCACATGCGGGTTTCACATGCCACCAACTCCACATTCACAGGCAACTTCAGCGCCACAGCCGTTTTCAGATAGCCCTCAATGCAAAGGCTCTAGACACAAATATTGGTGTGAGAGCTAATTCAATCAAGGAAACACTGCATGTTGGTGAAGGGCATATTGAAGAAGGATCAGCCGAGTGGTTCTTGTGGGAGAACAACTCCATTTGGCTCACTACACACACCATCAGGCTTCCAAGCAGCTCTCAAGGAAACTCAGTTTTCACACTCTATGCTTAGTGCCCTTTGAGTGCCTAGGACTGAAATGAAGCTTGGTCAGCATCCCACACAAACGAATGCTCCACATGCGGGTTTCACATGCCACCAACTCCACATTCACAGGCAACTTCAGCGCCACAGCCGTTTTCAGATAGCCCTCAATGCAAAGGCTCTAGACGCAAATATTGGTGTGAGAGCTAATTCAATCAAGGAAACACTGCATGTTGTTGAAGGGCATATTGAAGAAGGATCAGCCGAGTGGTTCTTGTGGGAGAACAACTCCATTTGGCTCACTAACTTCACACACCATCTGGCTTCCAAGAAGCTCTCAAGGAAACTCAGTTTTCACACTCTATGCTTAGTGCCCTTTGAGTGCATTATCTAGGAATGAACCTGGTAGAGCATCCCACACAAACGAATGCTCCACATGCGGGTTTCACATGCCACCAACTCCACATTCACAGGCAACTTCAGCGCCACAGCCATTTTCAGATAGCCCTCAATGCAAAGGCTCTAGACGCAAATATTGGTGTGAGAGCTAATTCAATCAAGGAAACACTGCATGTTGGTGAAGGGCATATTGAAGAAGGATCAGCCGAGTGGTTCTTGTGGGAGAACAACTCCATTTGGCTCACTAACTTCACACACCATCAGGCTTCCAAGCAGCTCTCAAGGAAACTCAGTTTTCACACTCTATGCTTAGTGCCCTTTGAGTGCATTATCTAGGAATGAACCTGGTAGAGCATCCCACACAAACGAATGCTCCACATGCGGGTTTCACATGCCACCAACTCCACATTCACAGGCAACTTCAGCGCCACAGCCGTTTTCAGATAGCCCTCAAAGCAAAGGCTCTAGAAGCAAATATTAGTGTGAGAGCTAATTCAATCAAGGAAACACTGCATGTTGGTGAAGGGCATATTGAAGAAGGATCAGCCGAGTGGTTCTTGTGGGAGAACAACTCCATTTGGCTCACTAACTTCACACACCATCAGGCTTCCAAGCAGCTCTCAAGGAAACTCAGTTTTCACACTCTATGCTTAGTGCCCTTTGAGTGCATTATCTAGGAATGAACCTGGTAGAGCATCCCACACAAACGAATGCTCCACATGCGGGTTTCACATGCCACCAACTCCACATTCACAGGCAACTTCAGCGCCACAGCCGTTTTCAGATAGCCCTCAATGCAAAGGCTCTAGACACAAATATTGGTGTGAGAGCTAATTCAATCAAGGAAACACTGCATGTTGGTGAAGGGCATATTGAAGAAGGATCAGCCGAGTGGTTCTTGTGGGAGAACAACTCCATTTGGCTCACTACACACACCATCAGGCTTCCAAGCAGCTCTCAAGGAAACTCAGTTTTCACACTCTATGCTTAGTGCCCTTTGAGTGCCTAGGACTGAAATGAAGCTTGGTCAGCATCCCACACAAACGAATGCTCTAAATGCGGGTTTCACATGCCACAAACTCCAGATTCACAGGCAACTTCAGCGCCACAGCCGTTTTCAGATAGCCCTCAATGCAAAGGCTCTAGACGCAAATATTGGTGTGAGAGCTAATTCAATCAAGGAAACACTGCATGTTGTTGAAGGGCATATTGAAGAAGGATCAGCCGAGTGGTTCTTCTGGGAGAACAACTCCATTTGGCTCACTAACTTCACACACCATCAGGCTTCCAAGAAGCTCTCAAGGAAACTCAGTTTTCACACTCTATGCTTAGTGCCCTTTGAGTGCATTATCTAGGAATGAACCTGGTAGAGCATCCCACACAAACGAATGCTCCACATGCGGGTTTCACATGCCACCAACTCCACATTCACAGGCAACTTCAGCGCCACAGCCGTTTTCAGATACCCCTCAATGCAAAGGCTCTAGACGCAAATATTGGTGTGAGAGCTAATTCAATCAAGGAAACACTGCATGTTGGTGAAGGGCATATTGAAGAAGGATCAGCCGAGTGGTTCTTGTGGGAGAACAACTCCATTTGGCTCACTAACTTCACACACCATCAGGCTTCCAAGCAGCTCTCAAGGAAACTCAGTTTTCACACTCTATGCTTAGTGCCCTTTGAGTGCATTATCTAGGAATGACCCTGGTAGAGCATCCCACACAAACGAATGCTCCACATGCGGGTTTCACATGCCACCAACTCCACATTCACAGGCAACTTCAGCGCCACAGCCGTTTTCAGATAGCCCTCAATGCAAAGGCTCTAGATGCAAATATTAGTGTGAGAGCTAATTCAATCAAGGAAACACTGCATGTTGGTGAAGGGCATATTGAAGAAGGATCAGCCGAGTGGTTCTTGTGGGAGAACAACTCCATTTGGCTCACTAACTTCACACACCATCAGGCTTCCAAGCAGCTCTCAAGGAAACTCAGTTTTCACACTCTATTCTTAGTGCCCTTTGAGTGCCTAGGACTGAAATGAAGCTTGGTCAGCATCCCACACAAACGAATGCTCCACATGCGGGTTTCACATGCCACCAACTCCACATTCACAGGCAACTTCAGCGCCACAGCCGTTTTCAGATAGCCCTCAATGCAAAGGCTCTAGACGCAAATATTGGTGTGAGAGCTAATTCAATCAAGGAAACACTGCATGTTGGTGAAGGGCATATTGAAGAAGGATCAGCCGAGTGGTTCTTGTGGGAGAACAACTCCATTTGGCTCACTACACACACCATCAGGCTTCCAAGCAGCTCTCAAAGAAACTCAGTTTTCACACTCTATGCTTAGTGCCCTTTGAGTGCCTAGGACTGAAATGAAGCTTGGTCAGCATCCCACACAAACGAATGCTCCACATGCGGGTTTCACATGCCACCAACTCCACATTCACAGGCAACTTCAGCGCCACAGCCGTTTTCAGATAGCCCTCAATGCAAAGGCTCTAGACGCAAATATTGGTGTGAGAGCTAATTCAATCAAGGAAACACTGCATGTTGTTGAAGGGCATATTGAAGAAGGATCAGCCGAGTGGTTCTTCTGGGAGAACAACTCCATTTGGCTCACTAACTTCACGCACCATCAGGCTTCCAAGAAGCTCTCAAGGAAACTCAGTTTTCACACTCTATGCTTAGTGCCCTTTGAGTGCATTATCTAGGAATGAACCTGGTAGAGCATCCCACACAAACGAATGCTCCACATGCGGGTTTCACATGCCACCAACTCCACATTCACAGGCAACTTCAGCGCCACAGCCGTTTTCAGATAGCCCTCAATGCAAAGGCTCTAGACGCAAATATTGGTGTGAGAGCTAATTCAATCAAGGAAACACTGCATGTTGGTGAAGGGCATATTGAAGAAGGATCAGCCAAGTGGTTCTTGTGGGAGAACAACTCCATTTGGCTCACTAACTTCACACACCATCAGGCTTCCAAGCAGCTCTCAAGGAAACTCAGTTTTCACACTCTATGCTTAGTGCCCTTTGAGTGCATTATCTAGGAATGAACCTGGTAGAGCATCCCACACAAACGAATGCTCCACATGCGGGTTTCACATGCCACCAACTCCACATTCACAGGCAACTTCAGCGCCACAGCCGTTTTCAGATAGCCCTCAATGCAAAGGCTCTAGATGCAAATATTAGTGTGAGAGCTAATTCAATCAAGGAAACACTGCATGTTGGTGAAGGGCATATTGAAGAAGGATCAGCCGAGTGGTTCTTGTGGGAGAACAACTCCATTTGGCTCACTACACACACCATCAGGCTTCCAAGCAGCTCTCAAGGAAACTCAGTTTTCACACTCTATTCTTAGTGCCCTTTGAGTGCCTAGGACTGAAATGAAGCTTGGTCAGCATCCCACACAAACGAATGCTCCACATGCGGGTTTCACATGCCACCAACTCCACATTCACAGGCAACTTCAGCGCCACAGCCGTTTTCAGATAGCCCTCAATGCAAAGGCTCTAGACGCAAATATTGGTGTCAGAGCTAATTCAATCAAGGAAACACTGCATGTTGGTGAAGGGCATATTGAAGAAGGATCAGCCGAGTGGTTCTTGTGGGAGAACAACTCCATTTGGCTCACTACACACACCATCAGGCTTCCAAGCAGCTCTCAAGGAAACTCAGTTTTCACACTCTATGTTTAGTGCCCTTTGAGTGCATTATCTAGGAATGAACCTGGTAGAGCATCCCACACAAACGAATGCTCCACATGCGGGTTTCACATGCCACCAACTCCACATTCACAGGCAACTTCAGCGCCACAGCCGTTTTCAGATAGCCCTCAATGCAAAGGCTCTAGACGCAAATATTGGTGTGAGAGCTAATTCAATCAAGGAAACACTGCATGTTGGTGAAGGGCATATTGAAGAAGGATCAGTCGAGTGGTTCTTGTGGGAGAACAACTCCATTTGGCTCACTAACTTCACACACCATCAGGCTTCCAAGCAGCTCTCAAGGAAACTCAGTTTTCACACTCTGTGCTTAGTGCCCTTTGAGTGAATTATCTAGGAATGAACCTGGTAGAGCATCCCACACAAACGAATGCTCCACATGCGGGTTTCACATGCCACCAACTCCACATTCACAGGCAACTTCAGCGCCACAGCCGTTTTCAGATAGCCCTCAATGCAAAGGCTCTAGACACAAATATTGGTGTGAGAGCTAATTCAATCAAGGAAACACTGCATGTTGGTGAAGGGCATATTGAAGAAGGATCAGCCGAGTGGTTCTTGTGGGAGAACAACTCCATTTGGCTCACTAACATCACACACCATCAGGCTTCCAAGCAGCTCTCAAGGAAACTCAGTTTTCACACTCTATGCTTAGTGCCCTTTGAGTGCATTACCTAGGAATGAACCTGGTAGAGCATCCCACACAAACGAATGCTCCACATGCGGGTTTCACATGCCACCAACTCCACATTCACAGGCAACTTCAGCGCCACAGCCGTTTTCAGATAGCCCTCAATGCAAAGGCTCTAGATGCAAATATTGGTGTGAGAGCTAATTCAATCAAGGAAACACTGCATGTTGGTGAAGGGCATATTGAAGAAGAATCAGCCGAGTGGTTCTTGTGGGAGAACAACTCCATTTGGCTCACTAACTTCACACACCATCAGGCTTCCAAGCAGCTCTCAAGGAAACTCAGTTTTCACACTCTATGCTTAGTGCCCTTTGAGTGCATTATCTAGGAATGAACCTGGTAGAGCATCCCACACAAACGAATGCTCCACATGCGGGTTTCACATGCCACCAACTCCACATTCACAGGCAACTTCAGCGCCACAGCCGTTTTCAGATAGCCCTCAATGCAAAGGCTCTAGACACAAATATTGGTGTGAGAGCTAATTCAATCAAGGAAACACTGCATGTTGGTGAAGGGCATATTGAAGAAGGATCAGCCGAGTGGTTCTTGTGGGAGAACAACTCCATTTGGCTCACTACACACACCATCAGGCTTCCAAGCAGCTCTCAAGGAAACTCAGTTTTCACACTCTATGCTTAGTGCCCTTTGAGTGCCTAGGACTGAAATGAAGCTTGGTCAGCATCCCACACAAACGAATGCTCCACATGCGGGTTTCACATGCCACCAACTCCACATTCACAGGCAACTTCAGCGCCACAGCCGTTTTCAGATAGCCCTCAATGCAAAGGCTCTAGACGCAAATATTGGTGTGAGAGCTAATTCAATCAAGGAAACACTGCATGTTGTTGAAGGGCATATTGAAGAAGGATCAGCCGAGTGGTTCTTCTGGGAGAACAACTCCATTTGGCTCACTAACTTCACACACCATCAGGCTTCCAAGAAGCTCTCAAGGAAACTCAGTTTTCACACTCTATGCTTAGTGCCCTTTGAGTGCCTAGGACTGAAATGAAGCTTGGTCAGCATCCCACACAAACGAATGCTCCACATGCGGGTTTCACATGCCACCAACTCCACATTCACAGGCAACTTCAGCGCCACAGCCGTTTTCAGATAGCCCTCAATGCAAAGGCTCTAGACGCAAATATTGGTGTGAGAGCTAATTCAATCAAGGAAACACTGCATGTTGGTGAAGGGCATATTGAAGAAGGATCAGCCGAGTGGTTCTTGTGGGAGAACAACTCCATTTGGCTCACTAACTTCACACACCATCAGGCTTCCAAGCAGCTCTCAAGGAAACTCAGTTTTCACACTCTATGCTTAGTGCCCTTTGAGTGCATTATCTAGGAATGAACCTGGTAGAGCATCCCACACAAACGAATGCTCCACATGCGGGTTTCACATGCCACCAACTCCACATTCACAGGCAACTTCAGCGCCACAGCCGTTTTCAGATAGCCCTCAATGCAAAGGCTCTAGATGCAAATATTAGTGTGAGAGCTAATTCAATCAAGGAAACACTGCATGTTGGTGAAGGGCATATTGAAGAAGGATCAGCCGAGTGGTTCTTGTGGGAGAACAACTCCATTTGGCTCACTAACTTCACACACCATCAGGCTTCCAAGCAGCTCTCAAGGAAACTCAGTTTTCACACTCTATTCTTAGTGCCCTTTGAGTGCCTAGGACTGAAATGAAGCTTGGTCAGCATCCCACACAAACGAATGCTCCACATGCGGGTTTCACATGCCACCAACTCCACATTCACAGGCAACTTCAGCGCCACAGCCGTTTTCAGATAGCCCTCAATGCAAAGGCTCTAGACGCAAATATTGGTGTGAGAGCTAATTCAATCAAGGAAACACTGCATGTTGGTGAAGGGCATATTGAAGAAGGATCAGCCGAGTGGTTCTTGTGGGAGAACAACTCCATTTGGCTCACTACACACACCATCAGGCTTCCAAGCAGCTCTCAAGGAAACTCAGTTTTCACACTCTATGCTTAGTGCCCTTTGAGTGCCTAGGACTGAAATGAAGCTTGGTCAGCATCCCACACAAACGAATGCTCCACATGCGGGTTTCACATGCCACCAACTCCACATTCACAGGCAACTTCAGCGCCACAGCCGTTTTCAGATAGCCCTCAATGCAAAGGCTCTAGACGCAAATATTGGTGTGAGAGCTAATTCAATCAAGGAAACACTGCATGTTGTTGAAGGGCATATTGAAGAAGGATCAGCCGAGTGGTTCTTCTGGGAGAACAACTCCATTTGGCTCACTAACTTCACGCACCATCAGGCTTCCAAGAAGCTCTCAAGGAAACTCAGTTTTCACACTCTATGCTTAGTGCCCTTTGAGTGCATTATCTAGGAATGAACCTGGTAGAGCATCCCACACAAACGAATGCTCCACATGCGGGTTTCACATGCCACCAACTCCACATTCACAGGCAACTTCAGCGCCACAGCCGTTTTCAGATAGCCCTCAATGCAAAGGCTCTAGACGCAAATATTGGTGTGAGAGCTAATTCAATCAAGGAAACACTGCATGTTGGTGAAGGGCATATTGAAGAAGGATCAGCCGAGTGGTTCTTGTGGGAGAACAACTCCATTTGGCTCACTAACTTCACACACCATCAGGCTTCCAAGCAGCTCTCAAGGAAACTCAGTTTTCACACTCTATGCTTAGTGCCCTTTGAGTGCATTATCTAGGAATGAACCTGGTAGAGCATCCCACACAAACGAATGCTCCACATGCGGGTTTCACATGCCACCAACTCCACATTCACAGGCAACTTCAGCGCCACAGCCGTTTTCAGATAGCCCTCAATGCAAAGGCTCTAGATGCAAATATTAGTGTGAGAGCTAATTCAATCAAGGAAACACTGCATGTTGGTGAAGGGCATATTGAAGAAGGATCAGCCGAGTGGTTCTTGTGGGAGAACAACTCCATTTGGCTCACTACACACACCATCAGGCTTCCAAGCAGCTCTCAAGGAAACTCAGTTTTCACACTCTATTCTTAGTGCCCTTTGAGTGCCTAGGACTGAAATGAAGCTTGGTCAGCATCCCACACAAACGAATGCTCCACATGCGGGTTTCACATGCCACCAACTCCACATTCACAGGCAACTTCAGCGCCACAGCCGTTTTCAGATAGCCCTCAATGCAAAGGCTCTAGACGCAAATATTGGTGTGAGAGCTAATTCAATCAAGGAAACACTGCATGTTGGTGAAGGGCATATTGAAGAAGGATCAGCCGAGTGGTTCTTGTGGGAGAACAACTCCATTTGGCTCACTACACACACCATCAGGCTTCCAAGCAGCTCTCAAGGAAACTCAGTTTTCACACTCTATGTTTAGTGCCCTTTGAGTGCATTATCTAGGAATGAACCTGGTAGAGCATCCCACACAAACGAATGCTCCACATGCGGGTTTCACATGCCACCAACTCCACATTCACAGGCAACTTCAGCGCCACAGCCGTTTTCAGATAGCCCTCAATGCAAAGGCTCTAGACGCAAATATTGGTGTGAGAGCTAATTCAATCAAGGAAACACTGCATGTTGGTGAAGGGCATATTGAAGAAGGATCAGTCGAGTGGTTCTTGTGGGAGAACAACTCCATTTGGCTCACTAACTTCACACACCATCAGGCTTCCAAGAAGCTCTCAAGGAAACTCAGTTTTCACACTCTATGCTTAGTGCCCTTTGAGTGCATTATCTAGGAATGAACCTGGTAGAGCATCCCACACAAACGAATGCTCCACATGCGGGTTTCACATGCCACCAACTCCACATTCACAGGCAACTTCAGCGCCACAGCCGTTTTCAGATAGCCCTCAATGCAAAGGCTCTAGACACAAATATTGGTGTGAGAGCTAATTCAATCAAGGAAACACTGCATGTTGGTGAAGGGCATATTGAAGAAGGATCAGACGAGTGGTTCTTGTGGGAGAACAACTCCATTTGGCTCACTAACATCACACACCATCAGGCTTCCAAGCAGCTCTCAAGGAAACTCAGTTTTCACACTCTATGCTTAGTGCCCTTTGAGTGCATTACCTAGGAATGAACCTGGTAGAGCATCCCACACAAACGAATGCTCCACATGCGGGTTTCACATGCCACCAACTCCACATTCACAGGCAACTTCAGCGCCACAGCCGTTTTCAGATAGCCCTCAATGCAAAGGCTCTAGATGCAAATATTGGTGTGAGAGCTAATTCAATCAAGGAAACACTGCATGTTGGTGAAGGGCATATTGAAGAAGAATCAGCCGAGTGGTTCTTGTGGGAGAACAACTCCATTTGGCTCACTAACTTCACACACCATCAGGCTTCCAAGAAGCTCTCAAGGAAACTCAGTTTTCACACTCTATGCTTAGTGCCCTTTGAGTGCATTATCTAGGAATGAACCTGGTAGAGCATCCCACACAAACGAATGCTCCACATGCGGGTTTCACATGCCACCAACTCCACATTCACAGGCAACTTCAGCGCCACAGCCGTTTTCAGATAGCCCTCAATGCAAAGGCTCTAGACGCAAATATTGGTGTGAGAGCTAATTCAATCAAGGAAACACTGCATGTTGGTGAAGGGCATATTGAAGAAGGATCAGCCGAGTGGTTCTTGTGGGAGAACAACTCCATTTGGCTCACTAACTTCACACACCATCAGGCTTCCAAGCAGCTCTCAAGGAAACTCAGTTTTCACACTCTATGCTTAGTGCCCTTTGTATGGCTAGGACTGAAATGAACCTGGTAGAGCATCCCACACAAACGAATGCTCCACATGCGGGTTTCACATGCCACCAACTCCACATTCACAGGCAACTTCAGCGCCACAGCCGTTTTCAGATAGCCCTCAATGCAAAGGCTCTAGACACAAATATTGGTGTGAGAGCTAATTCAATCAAGGAAACACTGCATGTTGGTGAAGGGCATATTGAAGAAGGATCAGCCGAGTGGTTCTGGTGGGAGAACAACTCCATTTGGCTCACTAACTTCACACACCATCAGGCTTCCAAGCAGCTCTCAAGGAAACTCAGTTTTCACACTCTATGCTTAGTGCCCTTTGAGTGCATTATCTAGGAATGAACCTGGTAGAGCATCCCACACAAACGAATGCTCCACATGCGGGTTTCACATGCCACCAACTCCACATTCACAGGCAACTTCAGCGCCACAGCCGTTTTCAGATAGCCCTCAATGCAAAGGCTCTAGACGCAAATATTGGTGTGAGAGCTAATTCAATCAAGGAAACACTGCATGTTGGTGAAGGGCATATTGAAGAAGGATCAGCCGAGTGGTTCTTGTGGGAGAACAACTCCATTTGGCTCACTAACTTCACACACCATCAGGCTTCCAAGCAGCTCTCAAGGAAACTCAGTTTTCACACTCTATGCTTAGTGCCCTTTGAGTGCATTATCTAGGAATGAACCTGGTAGAGCATCCCACACAAACGAATGTTCCACATGCGGGTTTCACATGCCACCAACTCCACATTCACAGGCAACTTCAGCGCCACAGCCGTTTTCAGATAGCCCTCAATGCAAAGGCTCTAGACGCAAATATTGGTGTTAGAGCTAATTCAATCAAGGAAACACTGCATGTTGGTGAAGGGCATATTGAAGAAGGATCAGCCGAGTGGTTCTTGTGGGAGAACAACTCCATTTGGCTCACTAACTTCACACACCATCAGGCTTCCAAGCAGCTCTCAAGGAAACTCAGTTTTCACACTCTATGCTTAGTGCCCTTTGAGTGCATTATCTAGGAATGAACCTGGTAGAGCATCCCACACAAACGAATGCTCCACATGCGGGTTTCACATGCCACCAACTCCACATTCACAGGCAACTTCAGCGCCACAGCCGTTTTCAGATAGCCCTCAATGCAAAGGCTCTAGATGCAAATATTGGTGTGAGAGCTAATTCAATCAAGGAAACACTGCATGTTGGTGAAGGGCATATTGAAGAAGGATCAGCCAAGTGGTACTTGTGGGAGAACAACTCCATTTGGCTCACTAACTTCACACACCATCAGGCTTCCAAGCAGCTCTCAAGGAAACTCAGTTTTCACACTCTATGCTTAGTGCCCTTTGAGTGCATTATCTAGGAATGAACCTGGTAGAGCATCCCACACAAACGAATGCTCCACATGCGGGTTTCACATGCCACCAACTCCACATTCACAGGCAACTTCAGCGCCACAGCCGTTTTCAGATAGCCCTCAATGCAAAGGCTCTAGACGCAAATATTGGTGTGAGAGCTAATTCAATCAAGGAAACACTGCATGTTGGTGAAGGGCATATTGAAGAAGGATCAGCCGAGTGGTTCTTGTGGGAGAACAACTCCATTTGGCTCACTAACTTCACACACCATCAGGCTTCCAAGCAGCTCTCAAGGAAACTCAGTTTTCACACTCTATGCTTAGTGCTCTATGTGTGCCTAGGACTGAAATGAAGCTTGGTCAGCATCCCACACAAACGAATGCTCCACATGCGGGTTTCACATGCCACCAACTCCACATTCTCAGGCAACTTCAGCGCCACAGCCGTTTTCAGATAGCCCTCAATGCAAAGGCTCTAGACGCAAATATTGGTGTGAGAGCTAATTCAATCAAGGAAACACTGCATGTTGGTGAAGGGCATATTGAAGAAGGATCAGCCGAGTGGTTCTTGTGGGAGAACAACTCCATTTGGCTCACTAACTTCACACACCATCAGGCTTCCAAGCAGCTCTCAAGGAAACTCAGTTTTCACACTCTATGCTTAGTGCCCTTTGAGTGCATTATCTAGGAATGAACTTGGTAGAGCATCCCACACAAACGAATGTTCCACATGCGGGTTTCACATGCCACCAACTCCACATTCACAGGCAACTTCAGCGCCACAGCCGTTTTCAGATAGCCCTCAATGCAAAGGCTCTAGACGCAAATATTGGTGTGAGAGCTAATTCAATCAAGGAAACACTGCATGTTGGTGAAGGGCATATTGAAGAAGGATCAGCCAAGTGGTTCTTGTGGGAGCACAACCCCATTTGGCTAACTAACTTCACACACCATCAGGCTTCCAAGCAGCTCTCAAGGAAACTCAGTTTTCACACTCTATGCTCAGTGCCCTTTGAGTGCATTATCTAGGAATGAACCTGGTAGAGCATCCCACACAAACGAATGCTCCACATGCGGGTTTCACATGCCACCAACTCCACATTCACAGGCAACTTCAGCGCCACAGCCGTTTTCAGATAGCCCTCAATGCAAAGGCTCTAGACACAAATATTGGTGTGAGAGCTAATTCAATCAAGGAAACACTGCATGTTGGTGAAGGGCATATTGAAGAAGGATCAGCCGAGTGGTTCTTGTGGGAGAACAACTCCATTTGGCTCACTACACACACCATCAGGCTTCCAAGCAGCTCTCAAGGAAACTCAGTTTTCACACTCTATGCTTAGTGCCCGTTGAGTGCCTAGGACTGAAATGAAGCTTGGTCAGCATCCCACACAAACGAATGCTCCACATGCGGGTTTCACATGCCACCAACTCCACATTCACAGGCAACTTCAGCGCCACAGCCGTTTTCAGATAGCCCTCAATGCAAAGGCTCTAGACGCAAATATTGGTGTGAGAGCTAATTCAATCAAGGAAACACTGCATGTTGGTGAAGGGCATATTGAAGAAGGATCAGCCGAGTGGTTCTTGTGGGAGAACAACTCCATTTGGCTCACTAACTTCACACACCATCAGGCTTCCAAGCAGCTCTCAAGGAAACTCAGTTTTCACACTCTATGCTTAGTGCCCTTTGAGTGCATTATCTAGGAATGAACCTGGTAGAGCATCCCACACAAACGAATGCTCCACATGCGGGTTTCACATGCCACCAACTCCACATTCACAGGCAACTTCAGCGCCACAGCCGTTTTCAGATAGCCCTCAATGCAAAGGCTCTAGACGCAAATATTGGTGTGAGAGCTAATTCAATCAAGGAAACACTGCATGTTGGTGAAGGGCATATTGAAGAAGGATCAGCCAAGTGGTTCTTGTGGGAGCACAACTCCATTTGGCTAACTAACTTCACACACCATCAGGCTTCCAAGCAGCTCTCAAGGAAACTCAGTTTTCACACTCTATGCTCAGTGCCCTTTGAGTGCATTATCTAGGAATGAACCTGGTAGAGCATCCCACACAAACGAATGCTCCACATGCGGGTTTCACATGCCACCAACTCCACATTCACAGGCAACTTCAGCGCCACAGCCGTTTTCAGATAGCCCTCAATGCAAAGGCTCTAGACACAAATATTGGTGTGAGAGCTAATTCAATCAAGGAAACACTGCATGTTGGTGAAGGGCATTTTGAAGAAGGATCAGCCGAGTGGTTCTTGTGGGAGAACAACTCCATTTGGCTCACTACACACACCATCAGGCTTCCAAGCAGCTCTCAAGGAAACTCAGTTTTCACACTCTATGCTTAGTGCCCGTTGAGTGCCTAGGACTGAAATGAAGCTTGGTCAGCATCCCACACAAACGAATACTCCACATGCGGGTTTCACATGCCACCAACTCCACATTCTCAGGCAACTTCAGCGCCACAGCCGTTTTCAGATAGCCCTCAATGCAAAGGCTCTAGACGCAAATATTGGTGTGAGAGCTAATACAATCAAGGAAACACTGCATGTTGGTGAAGGGCGTATTGAAGAAGGATCAGCTGAGTGGTTCTTGTGGGAGAACAACTCCATTTGGCTCACTAACTTCACACACCATCAGGCTTCCAAGCAGCTCTCAAGGAAACTCAGTTTTCACACTCTAGGCTTAGTGCCCTTTGAGTGCATTATCTAGGAATGAACCTGGTAGAGCATCCCACACAAACGAATGCTCCACATGCGGGTTTCACATGCCACCAACTCCACATTCACAGGCAACTTCA